>NW_007726794.1:177384-177849 GCF_000696425.1 Galeopterus variegatus | reverse complement strand
TCTCTCTCTCTCTCTCTCTCTCTGCTCCACTATTTTTTTATCAGGTGAGACTCCTGAGTCACTGTCACCACCACCAAGGCTTTCACCAGCTATACTCCTTGGACTTTGGACTTCCCAGCCTCTAAAACTGTAAGCAATAAATTTCATTTTCTTATAAATCACCCAGTTCTGTGTATTTTGTTATAAGCAACAGAAACAGATTAGTACAGTGTGGTTCTACCTGTGGTTCACAAGAAGGTTCTACAAGGTGACTGCCCTGCTGAAGAAGAACTTTATAAGCATCTCATCAAGCTAAGCAAGGACGGTATTGGCTTACCCCTTCCTAGACATTTAGCACATTCAATTCTTCCAAGCAGGAAAATTCCTATAGTTTGTACTTCTTGGCCTGGTGGGATTGCTGATCCTATTTTAGTCCCCATATATTATACATGATATATATAGAAGGAATTCCTTTTTTTTTTTTTT
>NW_007726794.1:147672-177079 GCF_000696425.1 Galeopterus variegatus | reverse complement strand
AAATTATGTCTTTTCTTCCTATCCTAACACCATGACCAGCACAACTACAAAAGATATATATGATAAGTAAGAATAACAATCACCATGATAATGATAACGCTGTACTCTGAAGAGGAGGGACAGGTGAGGGATTGTGTCAGAAGGCTGGAGACTGAGTAAACTTCATGAGAAAAAATTAGTGGCTCATAGCCACCCAGCAGCAATACCCTGCCAGAATGCTCCTTGCAACAGTGTGGGGACTGTCCCCCTTCCCTCACCTCCATTGCCAATTTTCCCCATGTTTACAATAACAGATCGCCACCCAGCAGCAATACCCTGCCAGAATGCTCCTTGCAACAGTGTGGGGACTGTCCCCCTTCTCTCACCTCCATTGCCAATTTTCCCCATGTTTACAATAACAGATCGTAATACAAAGTAGCTTATCCCTAGGTAGTACTTGTATTGTGCCAAGTACTATACATACACACTTGTATCAACTCTATGAAGTTGCTATCTCCACTTTACAGACAAGGAAAGAGAAGCATAGAGAGATTAAATAAAAAGCCCAAGATTGCAGCCGATGGTTGAGGGAGCCAGGATTCTTAACCATTACACAATACCAGCCCTTTTGTGTGTAGCTGATCTGTATTAATCCACAGCTAAATGGCTCTCCCTAAAGATCTGGAACACTGCTGACAAAACACACTGCCAGAGGTGAGGTAAAAAAACTCCTTTTCAGTAATCCAGTATTGGATGTTCTTCTGAGGCATGGAAACCTGGGATCTGTCAATAATTATGTAACTTTAAACAAATCACTCTACTTCTGTAGGTGCTGGTTTCTTTACCTGTTAAAGGAAAGCATTGGACGACATGGTCACTTTCTGCTCCAAAATGCTGTGATTCTAATTTTACATACAAAAAAAGTATCTAGACAGCCTCTAGTGCTATCTGAATGTAAATATTGCATCTACCACTTTGTAGCTATCAGACCTCTCTAATTCACAGTTTACTCATCTGTTAAATGGGAATAATAATAATACCTATGTCTTAGGGTTATTGAGAAGATTAAATGAAAGAATAATGTAAAGCATTTAACATGTGATTTAGCTTTATCTACATGATTACCACAGTAGGTGTTCAAGAAATGTTCCTTTATCATCATGGCCATCATCGTAGTCATCATCACCTTGTATGTAGGTGTTCCCTGTCAGGGTGCTCCAATTTTAAAACCCTGCAGATGCCATAAAGAGTTGGCAAATTCTCAGAGTTGGCCAGTTTGGAACTAAGTATATTTGATTGCCTTATTTTTACTTTTAAAAAATTATATTTTTATTTGTCCAGCTCTTTTAGAACTAACATTTTGGAGACTTTGAGTAAAGTGATCATTCAAAATCAGTTACCTTGAATCACCCCCTACGTGCACCTGCATCCCAGTCCATGGAAGAGGAAAGAAGTCATTAGTATATCTAGCAATGTCCACAATCATAATCCTAAGCCTCCAGCCCCAAACAATAACATGCAACTCTTCTACAATGAATTTTTAAAAGGCAGACCCTCTTTTCCACTTTTTAAGGGATTCTACTATGCTATATGGTATTCCTATTTCATGTCATGTCAGCACGATATCAGAGCCATTGGGGGCCAAAACCTCTGGCCTGAAGATTCTGTAAGAATGGATAGAATTTCAACACTGGATGTCTCAAGGCATAAAATTGCTGAAGACATTTTTTTTTTCTAAATGTGACTCTAATATATTGAAATTGCCATGGCAACTCACACCAGGGTCATGATATCAGTGGAAAGCAAGCATCTGAGAACTGCATTACCCTGTCCTCTGATTCTCCAGCCATCGACTGGGTGATTGCTTCAGGAGGATGAGAGGGCAGCAGTCACTACAGTCAGAGCAAATGTGTCCTTTTCTTCACTGTCCACCCACACCACCTCCCCATGAGTTGAAAATACCTCCTGGCTAGGCCATCCATGACTAGACATAACCTTCCACTGGGGGAGGAGGGAGTGTTTTCCATTCTTACCCTGACTTGTGCCTAGTGTGTAGGTGTCCAGAGAGCTGGGAGTCCCCTGGGTGTGCAGACACATTCTCTGTGGTCCTGCAGATGACCTGAACCTGAGAACGGGAGGCTGGGAAATGTCTTCAGGTGTTCACAGACAGAAGCGGTGTGGGTGGACACAGAGCAGTGACTCTACCACGATTCTCCTTTAATTTAGGTGAAGATTCAACATGTACTGAGCACCTACCATGGGCCAAGTATTTCCACATACTGCTTCCTTTAGTCCTTGAAATTTGTTTTAATTTGACTCTATCTCTACAAAAGTAACTCAGTTTTATTTTGAGAGTGGGGGAAGGGTTCCCTTCCACCACTACTTTTATAAATTTGTTTATTTTACACTTTTTGTGTCATAAGTATATAAGGCCTGCTTTGTGCGAAACACATGATAATCTTTCCTGTAAGAAGCAGGAAAGGTTGCAGATATAAATACAGTCCTTTGAAAGAGTCTACAATTTCCAAACTCCTGGAAATCAAAATGTGCCTCAATAACAAGAAGTCAATTTCCAAACTCTTAGAATCAAAATGTGCCTCAATAATAAGAAATCAGGCAGAGGAGTGCTGGCTATATAAACAGGCAGCCTTAATAGCACAAATTAAAATTCTTTTTTTTTTTCCTTTTTGTCTTTTTTCATGACCGGCAATGGGATCGCAACCCTTGGTGTCGTGCCCGCACCGAGTGGACAGGTCTCTATATGGGATCCGAACCCTCAATGGGAGTGCCGCCGCGCTCCCAAGTGCCGCACTCTACTGAGTGCGCCACCGGGCTGGCCCACAAATTAAAATTCTGATAACACAAGCCCACTTTTTAAAAGTTTGTTTCTGTTAAGTAAGCAATGCATGCAGACAATACAAATTCCAATAAGAACAAAATAATATTCAGAGAAAAGCCTCTTTATCTCCTTATTCTCCTAGCCTTCCAGTTCCCATCCCTAGACACAACCACATTTATAGTTTCTTGTATAGCCTTCCAGAATATTCTATGCATTTACATACACCCTTGTATTTTCTTTTCTCCTGGGTTTACCTAACTTAAAAGTATACCTTGGAAATGTTTTCATAGCTATACATACAGACTTGCCTCGTTCCTTTCTATCGGGGTGGGCAAAGTATAGACCACAGATCAAATCTGTTCTATATTTGTTTTATCCAATAAAAGTCTTATTAGGACACAGCCACACCTATTCTTTTACACATAATCTGTGGCTACTTTTGAGCTGCAATAGCAGAGTTGAATAATAGTGACAAAGACTGTATGGTCTGCAAAGGTTATAAAATACTGTCTGGCCCTATTCAAAAAAAAGTCTGCTGACTCTTGCTTTATATGACTGCCTAATATTTTACATATGAATACATCATAATTTTATACTGCAGCAACTGACATATTAATATGTGTCATTCTCACATATGTGGTTATATCTGTATAAGTGCTCAGAAATGGGATTACTGAGCAGAAATGTCATGGGCTTTTCAGGGACATATTTGTTAATTTGGTCTCACCAGCATCAATGATGTTATTAAGGAAGCCAGAAGACAGACCAATTGAAAGAATCAATTGAGGATTGTGCTTCTAGGAGATGAAATGAACAACACTGTTTCAAAGAGGAGTGAGTGGTGGTTGCTTTCAGCCATACCCTCAGAATGAGAAGTGGATAGACAGAAGACAGAAAATACGTATCTCCATCCAAATAAAACTACTGATTTATCAGGACTGAGGAAACCAATGCAAGAGCATTCACCCCTGTTAAGGTCACTCTTTGTCCTAATTGCCAACTCCTCCTCACCTCTCTCCGTGTTCTCATTTCCTAAAAAAATGAGAAGTGGATAGACAGAAGACAGAAAATACGTATCTCCATCCAAATAAAACTACTGATGTATCAGGACTGAGGAAACCAATGCAAGAGCATTCACCCCTGTTAAGGTCACTCTTTGTCCTAATTGCCAACTCCTCCTCACCTCTCTCTGTGTTCTCATTTCCTAAAACGAGCCGTGGAGGCAAACATGTGCGGCTGTTGGGGCTGCTGCTTTCAGGGACAGCTATGCCGATCACTGGGGGCCAGAGTTTGACTTTGTGTGGACAGATTTGTTTGACTCTGACTTTGCTGGCCCAAACAAGTCTTGGCAATGGGGCTCTGGGTTCCCAGCCCTTGGAGGCCAGTTTGAGCTCATTCTTAGGAGAGCAGAAATCTGTAGTCAACGGTCTTTGGGAAGAAAGTCACCCCTTAGAGACTCAGAGAGTTGAGATCTTTCTATAGAGAGCGAGAGGTGGTGGAACCAAAAATCGAGAACAATTCAGACCCCTACCTTCACCTACTGACTCCCTGCTATGCGCCAGGCACTGTGCTAGAGGTGAGTATATAAGGATGGAAAACAGAATTTGACTACCTGCCCAAGGGCTCACAGCCTAGTGGAGGGAAACAGATAGACCTGTTGTTCCTAAACTGTGTGTATCTTTTACATTTTCCATAAAAACACAGCAACCCTTGACATCTGTCAGACAAAGTGAACCAACTCAGAATAGTTCACAGCTTCAACATTAGATTGCACAACAAAATTCCTCTTGATAATGCCATGTCTTTGCAAAGCCGGGTTTTGGATAATTGCTGAAAAGCAGGTACTGTGCAAAATTCAACGTGGAACAGGAAATGAGGGTGACACCATCCAGTGTCCTCCCAAATTTGAGAAGCTCTGCATGCTCAGTGGGTGCACCAATCCTATTCATAAGTAATTGTGGTTATTTCAGAAAGAAATAAACATTTTTCTTTCAGTTTATGTGTATTATTTTTTCAAATGGCTACTAAGTTGTTAGGACAGAAATACTTATAAAGTTGTTTGGATCTAACTACCTTTAAATGGCGCCATGAGGCATTTATTTTCTCCTGTGTGTACTGTGTAAAAATTACTGAAACACTAAGGGCACTGTGACCTGGAAAAGTCTGGGAACTTTTGAAATAGACACAACACTACTTACCAGCACTGTGACTTTGGAAAAGTTAACACTACAAGCTGAACCTCTGGTACCTTAACTACCAAATAAAGATAATGAAACTACCTACCTTAGGAGCTATTTGTGAAGGTTAAATGAGATCATGAAAGTGAATAATTTAGCACAGGGCTTGGCACATAATAAATGATCAATTAACACTGGCTAGTATAAATCCACAGAACCCTGGGCACCATAAGAGAATCAATATTTAACCCTAACTACCTTGGCTTCAAATTCATTTTTAAGCCTGCAGCTTGTCATATCAAATGCTGTTGTCATGGTGCCTGCTGTAATATCTGGTGTCAATCAAGTCATTCTGAAATCAGGAAATTAACAATCCTCCTGAGGTTTGTTGAAGTACTCTTCAAATGTTTTCACTGTCAAGTCTTTTGTTAGGGCTTTCTTCCTTAGATTTGTTCAGAGAACACTTATTCCGTTTAGTTAAAAAAAAAAAAAGCAAATCTAGTGATACTTTAAAAGAAGTAAATTTAAGACAAATTGCATCAAAATTATTCTCTGGAGTCTCTGAAATATTTCTGCGGCTTAACTGGTTTTATTGGGTTTGCATTTTTTCAAAAACTAATTTTGGATCTAAGATCTTCTTTCCCTCCAAAAGATAAATTTATGGTAAAATTTATGACTACTCATTTTTTTAAAAATTTTTATTTTGTCGATATACAATGTGGTTGATTATTGTGGCCCATTACCAAAACCTCCCTCCCTCCTCCCTCTCCTCCGTCCCACCCAACAATGTCCTTTCTGTTTGCTTGTATGACTACTCATTTTAAAAAACAAAAAACAAACTTTCATTTTGTATGCTACCCTAATTCCAAAGCATTCATGAAGATGGCTGTTTACATCATTAGAGCTTTCCAGGCCTTTCAGCAAGGCTGGTAACTTTTCTGTCATTTCCAGATGGGTTTTAAGAACTTACTAGGTTTGTTAATTTTAGGAAAGATACATCAGATTTATGTAAAAAAGGGGAGAAAGTCAACATTCCAATTGTCTAGATTAGTGGTTCTCATATGGGGAGAGGGAAGGATTTTCTACCTCAGGGGACATTTGGCAATGCCCAGAGACATTTTTAGTTGTCACAATAGGGGGCAGAACATGGTGGGGGGAGGGCTGCTACTGGCATCTGGGGAGTAGAAGTCAGGGATGCTTCTAAACATCTTACAATGCACAGGGCAGCCTGTGCAAAGGATTATCTGGCTTAAAATATCAGGAGTGCTGAGGATAAGAAACACAAACTAGTCCAGATATTATTTCTTTTCTTCATTGAATCACACTTTTAAAAAAAAATTCTTTCTCTAATACCTCCTCTCCTAACCTAAGGGGTTCTTTTGAATGTTGGCTTCTAAGATTAGAAGTAATTAGCTACAGAAAAATATCAGGTTTTTCTCCAAATTAGAAGTCGTCAACATTTCTGTATATTAGAATCACCTGGGGTATGTCAGTGTCTGGACTCCACCCTCAAACTGATTAAATCTAAATCTCCAGGGCTGAGACCTGATCACAGTATGTTTCAAAAGTTTCCCAAATGACTGTGATGTGCAGCTGGGGGTGAGGATCATGAATCTAAAAATATAGAAAGGATATTTTCTAAAACTAGTCATGCACCCACAAAGAGAAAACTCAGTTGTGGGAGTTATGGGAGATAGTGATGTCTCTCTCAATGTGGAAATGTTTTTATTTTTTTCCTACAGACCATGCTGACTATTTGAATCAAGAGTTGTTTGAGATTTTCTACTCAAGTGGCTTGATTAACCAAGATATTTCATTTTTTATGGCTGATCAATGCACAACCAAGGTTTTATGTATTTACAAGTTATCAAGGGTTTTCTTAACTTTTTCACAAAATTTCAATGAGGACACTTCAAAAAGTTCATGAGAAGATTCTTATTATCTTTCAATTCTATTTTTCCATGAACTCCTGGAAGTACTCTCATGCAGCCCTACTCCAGCACCCCACAACTTGACTCTCACCCATACTTGAGTCTTAAAGAGGACAGGAACGTTTCTGCCATGAATCTCACTTACCAGCTGAACCTGGACGCTTCTGAGCACCCTGAAAGGCCAAAGGAAGGTTTTTCCAACTTACTCTTTCTCTGTCCTTTTCACCCACCCTCCCAATCCCTCTGGCAAATACTGGTCAAGCAGATGTTGTTGGTGCCATGCCCTGGAGGTTAACAGATGTGAATTCTGATGAAACAACAAGAGGACAGACTTTTTCCATTGCTGCACTCAAACCAAGCACATGGGTGCCCCCCACCCCCCAACAAGCAAACAGTGCTTCATATGGCTGACTTTTAAATATTCCAAGACAGGGTCAAAGGACTTCTCAGGGAAGGGGAGAGGTGGAAGTCAATAAGAGATAACCGACTTCAGCATTACAAGAAATGAACTTCTTTTTGGTAGACAATCTACTTCTATATTAAGTATTCAAGAAAATTGGGAGGCTTAGCACTCAACCCTGCAGACTAGGACATATTTATTGCCACTTGATGCCCAAAGCCGTCCTTGTTCCTTGATGAGCCCCAGATGTTTAGAGAAATAGCGTTCTCTCTCTCTCTCTCTCTCTCTCTCTGTCTCTCTGTGATGAACTTAAAAAGTGTTTTATCAAAATGGGGTATAGATCCACAGATGTATCTTCAAGGGTCCAAGAGTTTTCTTTTAATGAATATCTTCGATATTATGCTGTCATTTGATTCTCAAGAGTGGGTTTAACACTATTCTTATCATCTGTTACCTTATAATTAAGTTGCCACTTACTATCAGTACCTGAGGTGGTCTGTGTGTTTTATAACCAAATCCTCCAAAAGGCAAGTGATGTTACAAAGTGCTGTCCCTAAGGCTTTGGTAATAGTTTGATTAGAGAAAAAGATGAAATAACGGAGTCATCACATGGCGCATAGCACAGCAATCCTGCAATATTCACTTTGTGAATGAATACACTGAACAGACACCAGTTTTGTACGGTCCCCCTTGAGATCACAGGTTACTAACAGTGACTAGAGCTGCAAATAGACAGTAAAGCATTGTTTTATTCCTGATTTAATAAAAATATTTGATTATTAGCATTAATTTTTATTTACAAAAATAAGCATTCTTGGCTTTAATGATTTTATTTTATAATATAAAAATAAACTAAATTTAGAAATATGCCAGAGGCTACTTTTTTCTGGCATTAAACCAAAATCATCTATTTTGCTTGTGCAAATTATTATTTATCATATTTCATTGGTATTTTACATTTAATTTTCATTAGTCTTATATTTTGTTTGTACTTAATGTACAAATTTGTTCTGGCTTTGTATTTTCATAAAAGCCATATACATATTTATGTTTATATATAGATACCATAAAAAATGTTAGCTAATGCTGGAATTCTGTGAGTATTTTTTTCAAGAAAGATTCACACATTGGCCAATTTTGAGAAATACAGAACTAGAAGATTTCTTCTGAAACCAGGCAAATTGAAACTTCAGATTTAGACTAGATCAGCTTGGAGTCTGGCTGAGCCAACTGAGACTTATAGTTCGCACTCTGCTGAGAGGATGGGAAGGCAGATTTTACCCAACTGCCCCTGCCTTGACCATTGTCTCCAGTGAGGCTTACTGCATACTTGTTCAGTAATAAAGAGAAGAAAGAAAGAAGTTAAAAAAAATTAATTTTTGAAAATAATATTACAAACTGGAAGAATATAGATCTTAAACTTTACTAGCTATTGAGATAATTTCAAAACTAATACCCATAATCCTTTTACCTAAAATCCACCATAATCTATTTCACTGCATGACTTCAGCCCCCTGCAAAGTCTTCCTAACCAAATATTGGGGCATTATTCATCTTACAGATTCTCACAAAGACTTCTGATCAGGAGTCATGTGTAATTCACAGCTTCTTCCCCACCCCTCCAGGTAGCTCTATAATAACCATTCCTCCCATCAAGGTTACCACTGTGCCGGGCACTGCCCCCAGTCCTCTGGGCTGCTGAGTTCAGAGCAGTAAAGTAGTGTTGGAATGAGCAGGACTGAAGCCATTTGGGAAACTAAAACTGCACAGCTATAAGCAAACTTTAAAAGGACATAGTTTGTGGGGTTTTGGCATGCATTTCTCTGAGTTCCCTCTTTTTCCGTGGTTATTTGATATTTTAGACTTGAGTTACGGGGCAAGATGACATTATTTACATAAATGTAAAGTTGTTTTCCAGTCAGCCTGAAGCTGTAGACTTGCAGGTACTACCCAGACCCTGAGATAAGGACAGGAGCAGAAACCAGACGGAGTTTTGGTGAGACATTGCATGAAGTTTGCTGCTCACGTGCCCCCTGCTTCTGCTTTTCATTTCCCACGTTCCATTCTCTCAACCCCCTCTTTAAAAACTCCTCAGTACATCTGAGTTTTGGGGATGTCTTTAGTCTGGCCTTTCTCCTTCAGGTTTACTGGGGAGATGGGTTAACCCAACATCTCTCCTCAGGTCACTGGTCTTCCTGAGTAAAAGCGGACTTCCATTTTCACCAACATTTGAGTTTTGAGTTGTTTTATTTTGTCTGGGGGCAGATATCAATTTTGGGGAGCCTCAGCCAGAAGCTGAGCATGCCCTCTCTCTCTCTCTTTTTTTTTTTTTATGTAATGTTCTGTTATCAGGATACCAAAGTACAGTGGCCTTGTGCTTTAATTACTTACAATATTTCTGTTTAAAGGAAAAGAAGATAAAACCAAAAAATTCTTTCTGTTTTTACCTACAACTCTCTTTCCCTAGCATCAAGAAGTAGAATCACTAGGTCAAAGGTAGAAAAATCTTTACAGTTTCAAGGCTGTATGAGAATTTTACTCCCAAAAGATGGAAACAACTTACATCAGTATATCAAGGCTTGAGCAAAGCAGTTTCCTGCAGCCTTGCTGATATTTAACTTTATCTCACCATTTTCCTTATCATAACTTAGATTTTTATTTATTCACATTTACTAGAAAGCTACTGGTAAGGTTGTAGTCTTAGAAAACTGATGGCAATGCTGATGATTCTTGTCATAAACATTTAATTTGTGCCTGGCAGAAAGCAAGTGATTATTGCCCCATGGCAATTGGCCAGTTTTGCATCTATTAAGCAAATTTGCTCCAGTGTTCTTGATGGACTTATATTATTTGACAACTCTTTGGATTCTCCTTTTAGCCAATTGTAACATCTTATGTGTTTCCTCATTCATCAATGAGTTAAATAAAACCTTTGACGTTTGTTCATTTCATATGAAAGCCATAATTTACCTTTCAAAAAAATCCTTTAACATAGGTCATACTTCTAAAGACTGATCTCAGTTATTTTGCTCTCCTTAAAGAGGGTAGAGGAAAGGGGGTTACAGAAGTAAGAAGGAAGTGGGAAGCACCCTGATTCTTCCAGATTTAAAGCTAGCAACATGCAGTGGGAGAAGTGCTCCATCAAGTGCCATGGAAGCAACAAGCAGGGAGGGGAAAGGAGGCAGTGACTGCAGGCTTCTCCGAAGGAGCCTTCAGGACTAAGCTGATCCCAAAGGGTGAGAGGAGGTTAGGTAAGTAGGGACTGCAGCGAGGAGGCAGTGAGAGGAACAGCAATGCTTAAAAGGCCAGGGGGAGTCTTTTCAGCTGAGTTGCATCCCTCCCAAATTCAGATGTTGAATCCTAACCCCTAGAACCTCAGAATGGGACCATATTTGGAAGTAGCATATTAAAGAGGTAATTAAGTTAAAATGAAGTCATAGGATGGGACCTAATCCCATATGACTGCTGTCCTTATAAGAAGAAGAAATTTGGACACAGACATACCCAGAGAAAAGAACATGTGATTACACAGGGAGAAGACACCATCTACAAGCCAGGAGAGAGGCCTGAGAAGGCACCATCCCTTACTAACACTTTGATCTCGAACTTCTAGCCTCCAGAAATGTGAGAAAATAAATTTCTGTTGCTTAAGCCACCCAGTCTGTCATACTTTGTTATGGCAGCCCTAGCAAACTAGTACAGGGAGAAAGAGCTTGGGACTTTTGGAAACCAAAAGTAGTATTGAGGGTCTCATGTGGTATCAATCTTACTTTCCTCCAAAATTCTAGGTTGTTACACTTCCCTCTGTGTAATGGAGACATAAAAGGGAATTACTCAATTACTTAAAGCACTATGAATGCATTGAAAAGCCCAGAATGACTGCATTTCAGTAATTTCCCCATTAAGAGGAAAAAGCTGAATGTGACAGCCCCAATTCAAAGTTAGCTTCTCCCTTTTATTGTAAAGACAAGGAGTTTTACAAGAAAATTCAGTTGATTTAATCATTACAAAGAACACAAGGACATGGGCAGAGTTATGGCTAAGTATAGTTTTAACAATGGAAACTAGTAACATCAGTGAAATAAACAAAGTGCATTCCCTGATGCAATTTGTAAAAGATTAAGTTGATCCACCAACCAAAGATTGTTCTTAGCAAACACTTTCTTTTACTACAGCAACTTCCTCAGTATATTTACATAACAATCAAGCAACTTTCTCAACATATCAATCAGTAGGTTAACCTGTACCAAGGACATCTGCTCTTTGAGCCAGGAATTTTGCTGTGTTACAATTCTTTATCTACAACAGAGACTTTAGCCTTGGAAAAGTTTCCTGTCTTTTGCAAGCTTAACGTTTCTATGTGTAATTTTAAAAATTAGGTCCTGTGACATACGTTTGTTTTATTAATGTTAGTACTCTCCACACTAAGTGTAAGTAAATGATTCACCAATAATTCTTAAGGGCCCTAGGATTTTTGGAATGGTAAATGAGCGTTGGTTTCAACTTAAAGTCACCAGCTGTGTTAGCCCCTAACAAGAGAGTCAGCCTGTCCTTTGAAGCTTTGAAGCCAGGCACTGACTTCTCTCTTCTGCAACTATGAAAGTCCGAGATGGCATCTTCTTTCAATATAAGGCTGTTTCATCCTCATTGAAAATCTGTTGTTTGGTGTATCCACCTTCACCTATGATCTTAGCTAGACTTTCCAGATAAGTTGCTACAGCTTCAACATCAGCAGTCGCTGCTTCACCTTGTACTTAGATGTTATGGAGACGGTTTCTTTCCTTAAGTCTCATGAACCAACCTCTGCTAGCTTCAAACTTTTCTTCTACAGCTTTTTCACCTCTCTCAGCCTTCGCAGAATTGTAGAGAGTTAGGGCCTTGCTCTGAATTAGGCTTTGGTTTAAGGGAATGTTGTGTCTGGTTTGATCTTTGTTTTAGTCCATTTTTTGTGTTGCTGTAACAGAATACCTGAAACTGGGTAATTTATTCTAAAAAAGGATTTATTTGGCTCACAGTTCTGGGACAGCTGCATCTGGTGTGGGCCTCAGGCTGCTTCTACTCATGGCAGAAAGTAGCAGGCAGCCGGCGGGTGCAAAATCTCATGGTGAGAAGAAGCAGGAGAGCAAGAGGTGCCAGAGTCCCTTAAACAACCAGCTCTCATAGGAACTAACAGAGTGAGATCTCACTCACTACCCACCCCCACTGGGAGGGTATTCATCTGTTCATGAGGGATTCACCCCCATGACCCAAACACCTCCCAACACTGCCAGGTTGGGGATCGGATTTCAACATGAGCTTTGAGAGAACAACATACCCAAACTGTATCAATCTTCTATCCAGACCACTTAAAGCTTTCTCCATTATCAGCAATAAGGCTGCTTCACTTTCTTATTATTCATGTGTTCACTGGAGTAGCACTTTTACTTTCCTTTGAGAACTTTTCCTTTGCATTTACAACTTGGCTGTTTGCCACAGGAGGCCTAGCTTTCGGCCTGTCTCTGCTTTCAACCCACCCTCCTCACTAAGCTTGATCATTTCTAGCTTTTGAGTCGTAACTCTTTCTTTCACCTGAACACTTGGAGGCCATTGTAGGGTTATCAATTTGCCTAATTTCAACATTGTTGTGTCTCAGGAAATAGTGAGGTCTGAAGAGAGGGAGAGAGTTGGGGGATGACCAGTCGGCAAAGCACTCAGAGCACACGCATTTATCAATTAAGTTCACTGTCTCATATGGATGAGGTTCGTGGCGCCCCCAAAACAATCACAATAATAACATCAAAGATCACTGATCACAGATCACCATAACAAATGTAATAATAATGAAAAAATTTGAAGTATTGTGAGAATTGTCAAAATGTGACAAAGAGACACATAGTGAGCACATCCTATTGGAAAAATGGTGCAAATAGACTTGCTTAACAGAGGGTTGCCACAAATCTTCAATTTGTGGAAAATGCGGTATCTGCAAAGCGCAATAAAGTGAAGCACAATAAAACAAAGTTTGCCTATAATAGATGAATAAATAAATGGGAAAATGCAAGTTTTAGCCAAAAGTTAATTTGAAGGAGGTTTGTTCTGCAGGATTTCGGTATAACTAAGCAGAGCTATTTACTCACTTTTTAAGTCAAGGTTACGGGGGCTGCTAGGCGCCACAGCACCACCAAATGCCACTGCACATTTGCCAAGCCCTGAAGGAGATAATCTGCACTTTGCCCTAGCAAGGTTTTGGAGAGAGGCTGACCTGAGGTCAGCTGCCCTGAGGAATCTCCTGGGACCTCCTATCGCTGGGATTAGCCTGCTGTTTAACGCTAGCAAGGGAGATGCTAACTGAAGTTAGAGCTTTGCTCACTCAGACACATTCGTTGTTAAGAGGATATATCTTTCCCTGTATGAATTGCTCTCTCAAAGAGAGGTACCTGCTTGCTGTATAAACAGTTAACTCTAAAAGAGTCCGCAAACATTTTCCGTAAAGGACCAGATAGTAAATACTTTAGGCTTTGTGGGCCATGCAATCAATCCCTGTTGCAACTATTTCACTCTGCCACTGAAGTACAAGAAGAGCCACAGACAATAGGTAAAAGAATGAGCATGGCCGTGTTCCAGTAAAACTTGGGACACTGAAATTGGAATTTCATATTTTCATGTAATGCAAAATATCCTCTTATTTTGATTTTTTGCATCCATTTAAAAATGCAAAAGCCATTCTTAGCTTGTGGACTGTATAGAGACAGGTGGCAGGCCAGATTTGGCCCATGGGCTGTAGTTTGCTTACCACTACCCTAAACCAGTATCTTCCCCTCAGCCTTGTCTGTTTCCTTCCATGTCTATTCCTTTTGCTCCAGTTAAATGATGATATTCAAATGTGAATATTTATCGGAAGCAATGGACTCTTTCATCAGTCCTTTGCAGCCTAGTGTGAATGAGAAAATATCAGGGCCTTTCCTCAGAAGCTAAGGAGAAAATGAACATTAAAGATACACAAAGGCAAATAAGAAGATAAAAGCCAAGTTTAACCCAACAAAGCCTTGCCTGCAACCTGCAAAATAGTTTTGAACTTTGCTTGTTGCTCTGCTCAAGTTGATTTTTTATTGAAAAAGAATGAGCTTGTTTCTCTCATCAGAGTAAACATTATTATTTCAGATACACGAGCAGCTGTTGATGTTGACTGGGCCACACACTTCCATGTGTGCAACTTTCTGATTTCAAATTCAACCTCCGAGTGGTTAGTCTGAGCCTCGGTGTGAAGGAAAGAGGACTCACGACTGATATGATCTGGTGTTGTGCCAGTCTGTACAGAATTAGAAGATGGATTATTGTGGATTTGTTTTCCTTTAGGAATTAGGGCGGTCTCTGGCTTAGCTTCAGTGCAGCCGAGGTATTAACTGAAATGCATTTCTATCTTAACAGCCGCATCCCATTTAGCCTTGGTGGCTTTGGAGTGACTTCCAAAGCAATCTCATCAGAGTGAGTTGGCAGATTAAGGCTAACTTCGTGTCAGAACTGTAGGCAATGAGAAATGAAGTGCACTGCGCCATCCTCCCGCTGCAAAAAATAAAGCCAAACTGTGTCAGGAGGGCTCAAGAATGTTGGATAAACTTTCAAACAAGCAGCAAGAAGATTCAAAGCCATATGAAACATGCAAGACAAAGTAAAAATGCTGCCACTGTGGCTGGCTGGCACCACGCTTGAGGGATCTCTAGGTTTGCTGCCAAGTTAGATCTGAAGTCTTCTCCCTTTTCTCCTACCTGCTTGGTAAACTCAATTTAAGTGGAACAAAACTGAGCATGTGCATTGAGGAGGGCTCCCTTTAGACGGGCTTTCCCTTCGTTTGAGAGTCACTTAACCTCTGGGAACCTCAGCTTCCTCATATGCAAAATGGGGCTTGGAGTCCACATCCCAGGATTGCTATAAGGATTACATGAGTAACATATGTGAGAATGCCTTATAAACTTCGCAAATATTGGTTTTCGTTTTATTCTTTCTCCATCCTACTGACCCAAACAGAAATATGTCCTCTTCCCCTGGTTGGAAGCTGGGGAATGGACAGTCAAGTTAGCTACCCAGGTAAGAATTGCTCTCTGGTCATTTTCTTGCCTCTTGTTGCCCCCATCAATACACACTTATCAAATAATGTAGGCCCTGGAGCAGGAGACACCTGATTTACAGAAACATGAATTTTTTGAAGAGTCAAGATTGAAAATACTTTTTTCTGATGGTGTTAGTCCATTTCTGTTGCTTATAACAGTATACCTGAAACTGGGTAATTTATAAAGAAAACAAAATTTATTTCTTACAGTTTCAGAGGCTAGGAAGCCTGAAGTCCAGGGAATATAACTGGTGAGGGCCTTTTTCTTGGTGGTGACTCTCCACAGCAACACAGGCTATCACATGGCAAGTGGGCTGAGCAAGAGAGAGCTAACCTGTTCACTCACTCTCCTTATAAAGCCTTCATAACCATGCCCATGACCACCCATTAAACCATAAATGGATTAATCCATTCTCCAAGGTATGGTCCTCACAATCTAATCATCTCTTAAAGGTCCCACCTTTCAATTATCATAAGAGGATTTCCCACTTCTTAACACTGTTATAATATAGATTAAGTTTCTAATACATGAACATTTGGGGAACATATTTAACCCATAGCACTGATACAGTTCAAGTTATTAGTAGCCTCTCATTTTTACCTGTTCCATCCCTGCCAGGCCAGTTCTGGTTCTAATACATGAACATTTGGGGAACATATTTAACCCATAGCACTGATACAGTTCAAGTTATCAGTAGCCTCTCATTTTTACCTGTTCCATCCCTGCCAGGCCAGTTCTGTGAAGATCACGTGTTTTATACTTCAAACACACAGAAAATTCCCAACACACTACCATGCAAATAAGCACTGCACACGTGCTTATTTGCATGGCAAATAAGGACAGATTCCTCCTGTCCCTACAGCTTTGTGTCAAGTGCACCCTTGGGCATAGTCACCTGAGTACAGTCTAGGTCACGTGCCTATGTCCCACCTGCACAGCTGGGGACGTATAACTGCCATGCTTTCACTTCTTGAGCAGGAGGTGTGCTCTGTCTTACACCAGCACTCATAAAGTGAATAATTCTCCCAAATATAGAAGGGGAATGAAATGGTAGACAGTCCACAAAATGACAAATGACACCTTCTCATCTACCACGTGTCAGGCACTGTGCTCAATTCCAGGGATAAGACACAGCCTTAGTCCTCAAGAAACTGAGAATCTAACAAGAGAGAGAGACATAAATGGAAAACTACACTGTCATTTTTTTTTTTATAAGTGTCTGATATAGGTGTAAAAAGTGCCATTGATCCAGCTGGGGAGAGTGACTGACCTCTTAGGAATAGGAAAAGGCCACAGTGAGGAAACACCATTTGAAATGAGTCTTGAAGGATCAGTGGATTTGCCTCCTGGAGAAGGGAGAGGTAAAGGCTTTTCTGCCTGCCGGAAGAGGGGCAGGGAATCTTGTTTGCAGTCATGAAAAGGGAACTACTCAGAATGCTTCGTTGCAAACAGCTTACGTTGATTCTAGTGAACTTAATCCAAAACAGAATCTATGAGATGAATGGCTGGTAGCTCATACCAAAAGAAAGTCTGGGAACCAAATGGGGGAAACTGGTAGGAATCAAAGGAAGCCAAATAGCTAAAACTAGAGCTAAGGCCTCACCCCAAGAGCTGCCTGTCATGACCCCAGTGTCTCGGTGTCAGTGGACATGGTCCCCTTTCCCCTTAGCTGACTTTGAGCCACCAACAGAATAAATTCTCAATATCCCCTGCATCTTTCCAAGTGCTGGGCCAAACCAGATGGTGTACACATGTTCTCACTACTGGGGATAGGGAATGTCCTTATGCCTCCACCCAAGCTCCCACCCTGGGATCCTCCCCCAAATAGGAAAGAGGTTCATAAGCTCAGCAGCCAAAAAAAAAAAAAGACATCCCCTCCAAAGGGTGTGGCCTCATCTGAGAATAGGAGAAATTCCACCTGCCAGATCCTGCCAGATCATAGGATATGTGGAACAAATGGCAGGTTGGAGGGGGAATGGACCAAATTTTGAAGGTCTGTATGACCACCTCAGAAATTTGAACTTTCTCTTGTAGGTGGTGAGTCAGTAGAGGCAGTAACAGCCAAATGGGGAAAATGTTTTGTCTTATTTATTTCCAGAAAGATCATTTTGGTGGCAATGTAGAGAGTGAAGAGGAGCAGAGAAGCACAGCTGATGGTCAGCCAGGAGCTTGTGGCTAGATTACATATGAGACATAAGGAGAGCTTGGGCTGACAAAGAGAAGCATCTCAGTTCAAAGATACTTCTGGAATTAAAATCAATGGGATTTGATCAACTTGAGGTTGCACAGATTCTGTCAGCTTCATTTACCTGTTCAGTGATGTTGGTGTGGATGATACTGGGGAGGGCCAGGAACTGGCTGGGGACAAAGAAGTCTTTTCTTTCCTGCTTGTCTATGCTATACCAGGAGCTCACAGAAGTGCCTGTTGTGGCTTTGTTTTTCCCATCAAGGACAGGCGCCCGTGTACTGGGGCTCCCTGAACTTTCTCAGCCGACTGACAGCTTGGCATGGCCCTGGTACACTGCTGAGAACTCTGTACTCACTCCACAGTCAGCTCATTTTAGTCAAGTGAGCAACCTTTGACTCTCACCAGTCTTGGTCTCTCCTCCAGCTTCCCATCAGGAAGGGAGATCAAAATGTGAGGCAGATGGATCTGATAAGACTCAGGGAGAGGGGAGACTCTGGGACCTCAGGGTCCAGCTTTTCCCCTTGCCATCCATGCATTCATTTTAAATGTTAATTAAGTTCCCGCTGCTGACAGAGCCCTGCACTACGGGGATATCAGAAGTAACACAAGACATAAGCATCACCCTAAAGGAAATTAAAGTTGAATGGAAAAGACAAGACATGAAGTCAAGCCACCAAGTGTCTATTAACTCTGTATTGTGTTCCCAGCACACTAGATAGTAATTACAATGCTCCATGTGTCATTGCATGATAGCACTGCAAGGCTAAATGCTAAAGATGGGAAAAATAAGGGAAAGTAAAATATTGGGCAAGAAAAATCAGAGAAGGCAACTTGGAGAAACTGATTCTCAAGCTGGATCTTGAAAGAAATGCAGGATAGAGTCCTTGGAAGGAAAAATAAGGGAAAGCTAAATATTGGGCAAGAAAAATCAGAGAAGGCAACTTGGAGAAACTGATTCTCAAGCTGGATCTTGAAAGAAATGCAGGATAGAGTCCTTGGAAGGAAAAATAAGGGAAAGCTAAATATTGGGCAAGAAAAATCAGAGAAGGCAACTTGGAGAAACTGATTCTCAAGCTGGATCTTGAAAGAAATGCAGGATAGAGTCCTTGGAAGGAAAAATAAGGGAAAGCTAAATATTGGGCAAGAAAAATCAGAGAAGGCAACTTGGAGAAACTGATTCTCAAGCTGGATCTTGAAAGAAATGCAGGATAGAGTCCTTGGAAGGAAAAATAAGGGAAAGCTAAATATTGGGCAAGAAAAATCAGAGAAGGCTACTTGGAGAAACTGATTCTCAAGATGGATCTTGAAAGAAATGCAGGATAGAGTCCTTGGAAGGAAAAATAAGGGAAAGCTAAATATTGGGCAAGAAAAATCAGAGAAGGCAACTTGGAGAAACTGATTCTCAAGCTGGATCTTGAAAGAAATGCAGGATAGAGTCCTTGGAAGGGAAGAAAAGGAGGAGTATTCCACGATGGGTGAACCTCAGGAGCAACGGCACCGAGGCAGAGGCAAACAGGCGATGAACAAGGGACAGTGCAGAGATGGGCTGCACTCTAACTAAGTGGCTCCATCATGGAGTTGTGCAAGATAAAGGCAGGGAGTACAGTGGGCCTAGCCCCTGAGCAACTTCAAATATCATGCCAGGGGATTTCTGATGCAATGTCACTGAGAGTTCCTAAGTGGCTCAAAATGTCAGAATGATGTTCAGAAAAGCTCATTGAGGGACTGATTTGCAGCATGGCCCAGGAAAGAACTCAAGCTCTAACCCCCTAGGGAGTGGTATAATGATTTGGGGTGAGTGGCCAAGGGCTTGGAAAAAAGTAACAGGTGTGGAATAAAGAGGAAAAAGTCAAATCTGGAAAGTATATTGGAGGAAGAATTAGTATTTTTGATAGAAAAATATTTTGTAGGCAGAATCAAAAAAATTCCAAAGCCTCCAGGAGCCTTGGAGAATGGTAGTGCCCCTGGAAATAATGGAGGAAGACCAAGAAATGCTAATCTGCATGGGGTGGGAAGACTTGGCAGGTCAGATTTTGAAATGTCCTAAGTGGAAATAATAAACACTTCTATATGACCTGGATGTGTCACCTCTGAGGACCATAGATGGTTCTAGACTAACTGTGGAGAGAGGGGGGGAGTTTTATGGAGAATAGAGTAATTCATCATTTTCATGCTTATACATCTGAAGATAAGACCCTAAAATATTTAGATGACATGACTTGCCTGTACACTAGCCCCTCATTTGATATTAATCTCTCACATTTGTGACCCACTTTATATTTTTCAAAAAGATTCTGCCATATTATTTCCTGTGAGTTTATAATAACTCTGTAAAATAAATCGGGCACACATCTCTAAGTCTGCCATATTATTTCCTGTGAGTTTATAATAACTCTGTAAAATAAATCGGGCACACATCTCTAAGGATTATTTTCTTTTTCTTTTTTCTTGGTGGGGGGAGGAGGGTTGACAAGTACAGGTATCAAACCCTGGAGATGTTATCAGCACCATGCTGTAACCAGCTGAGCTAATCAGCTAGCCTCTAAGAATTATTTCTGTTGGAGACTGAGGTACTGGGAAGTGAAGTGCCTAGTCCAAAACCACATAGCTAAGAGCACTGGTCTATTGATTTCTGATTGTGTATTTCTGCCATTAATGCAGGTTGCCTTCCTCATATAGTATGGTAATACTAATCATTACTTTATTATAGCATTACCAACAGCCCTATATAGGCTGGCTGCTATGATAAGCCCTTCATATACACTGACTCCTTTAATTCCCCCACCAACCCTGAATGGTAGGTGTTATTTTTAACCATTTCACAGATCAGAAAACTGAATTTCAAAGAGTTTGGGTAACATACTCAATGTCACATGACTGGTAAGTGGCAGAGGCAGGATTTGAACCTTGCCTGATTCCAAAACCTTTATCCTTTATCCTTTATCCCACACCATATGGCAAAGTGCCACCTTTAATCAAATGACATTATGCTTGTCTGAACTAAGTTCCCCCTTTAGCCTTCTTTCCCTTAGTAAATCAAATTACTTTAGTTTTCCTCATAAGTTCTGCAATGTGATCCATTAGTAATACTACTTACTGTCTTCTGGATCTTAAGATTAATAACTCAGAACTAATTGGGGCTAGATTTGGGAGAATTAAATGTATATATATACACACACACACACACACACACACACACACATACACACAGACATATAGATATATTTATATAGATACATAGGAATATACTCACATGCATTTCTAGAAACTTCAAAAAAATTCAAAATAAATAGCAGTTAAATATAGGCATTTTCTTTTCCTCTTCTTATATGTGGGCCTGCATAGAGGTTGAATTTTATTGATACACTTTAGACCATTGAAAAAGGTTTAAAGAAAAAGAATGAAGGTGTTGATGATGGGCCAGCAGCCCTGTGCAAGGCGTTTTTGACACATTAGCCAATTTAATCTTTACAACAACCTTATGAGTGAGATATATATTATTTTCTTCATTTCATAGATGAGGAAAGCAGGGCTCAAAGAAATTAAATCATTTGTATGCCATCCCATCATGAAGCTAAAAAGAGGCAGAGCTGGGATTTGAACTTGGGTCAGTCTGGTTTCCAAGCTCATGTTTTTCTGTTGTTTGACACCACCTCCAAATCAGTATCTGATGGAGTTTGGATGTGTTGTCCCCTCCAAAACTCATGTGGAAATTTGATCTCCAATGTGGCAGTGTTGGAAACTGATTGAGTCATGGGGGCAGATCCCTAATGAATGGATTAATGATCTCCCTGGGGGAGAGGGGATTAATGAGTGAGTTCTCGCCTATTAGTTCCCGCAAGAGTTCGTTGCTTAAAAAGACCCTGGCACCTTCTCTCTCTCTCTCTTGCTTCCTCTCTCTTGCTTCCTGTCACCATGTGATCTGCTTGTACCCGCCAGTTGCCTGCCACTTTCCGCCATGAGTAGAAGCTGTCTGAGGCCCATGCCAGATGCAGCTGTTCCAGAATCATAAGCCAAATAAATCTCTTTTCCTTATAAATTACACAGTCTCAGGTATTTCTGCTATAGCAACACAAAACGGACTAAAACAGTATCTAAGAGATGATTTTAAAAAATAGTCTGCATTACATACTGTTACATTGTCAACTGGGTCTGGATTCTGGATGCTGTGTATGGTAGGATCTATAACGAAGATGCTTATGACTTTTGGGGATTTTTTATGAGAGGGAGTGCTATGGTTTGAAAGTGTCCCACAAAACGCATGTGTTGGAAATTTAATGCCCAGTGCGACCGAGTTGGGAGGTGAAGCCTGATAAGAGTTGATTAGGCCACGAGGGCTCTTCCCTCTGAATGGATTAAGGCAGTTATTGAGTGAGTGGGGTCCTTAAAAAAGGACGAGTTTGGCCCCCTTTACACATTCTCTCGCCCTCTCTTTGCCCTTCCACCATGGATAACACAGCAAGAAGTCTCTCTCCAGATGCCAGCCCCTTAATCTTGGACTTCCCAGCCTCCAGACCATAAATTTCTGAAAAATTTATTTATAGGTTACCCAGTCTGTGGTATTCTGTTGTAGCAGCACAAAACAAACTAAAAGAGGGAGAATGATTCTAATTTTCCTCTTCCACTTTTGAGGGCTACAGATCAGTCCAAGATACTCCCTATCTTTCTCTATTTCTACTTCCTTTTGCACTTTGGTTTTTTCTTTTACTCTTACCTTCTCTTTCCACTCCCTTCCTCAAGCTAAAGCAAAAATGCTCACCTGCAATGATTCTATCCTCTAAATTAAAAGAAAAAATTCATAGATGCCTTCTTGGCCATGTATACCTGGCATCCAAGATTCATATTTCAAGAGATCATTGTAAGAGGAAATGAGGTGTCCTCAAAAGCCTGGGGACTTTCTTCTAATACCATGGATCTTGTTGCTTCAATAATCACAGCACTGTGAAATCTCCCTTTCCGGAATTACAGTTTTGCTTTAAGTGAGAGCCTTCATGGTGTCCACACCCTTTTGCTCTCCTATTCTATGTTGTGAAAGCATATTAGCATATACAGAACTGACTCTATGAACCTCAATATCATCATGTGGTGTTTTCTCTGGCCCTGCTACTCACAGGACAAGTTGCTTTACCTTGCTAAGCTTCCAAATCGACATCATAATGGACCCCTCGGGCTTCCTCAGATTGCACTGAGCTAACACCAAGCCTGCACCTCCATCTTGGCATCTGCTGAAATGCGTGGATTGATGCCTAATAGTGCAGGCAACAGGGAAGCATTCAAGTTTTCAGTTAAGTTTAGAAAAACCCCAGAGCAGAAGTTGATTTTTGAAAAAATAATTTTTCAATGTCTTCCAGCTGTATAATGAATGGAGTCAGCAGGGCCTCCATCCCCAACTCAAAGGATGTCAGTTTCTCTGCTGACAGGAAAACTCCACGAGAGGTTTGGTGCCTCTACTACAGGTCTGACTCAGCCCTGGGAAGCAATCTGAGCACTTCCCTACGGCCTGTGAGGAAACACTTCCTACCTGGGGGTGTGATAGCTGTCTCTGAGCACTTCCCTACGGCCTGTGAGGAAACACTTCCTACCTGGGGGTGTGATAGCTGTCTTCCAATGTTTGGAAGGCTGTCAGGTGGGAGACATGCAGACTGTGTAGCTCCAAACAGCAGAACAAGGACCTGTGTGTTAAAATTACAGGAGGGATTTTTTTTCACTTAACTTAATAAAGATCTTTGCAAATCTATTGTACTCAAACAATTGACAGGCAATATTATGATAGAAAAAACACTTACATGATGCTTTCCAATTCTAATATTCTAGAAGTGAATAAAGACTTGGCTGTCTTGAAGAGATAAAAAGTACTGTGCACACCAAAGAATCAGAAGTCAGACAGATATTAAAGCTTTTTAACATCCAGAGTGTTCTGCGGTGTGAACAGGACAAACCTGAGGACACCAGAGTAGTCATGGATTGAGGATCTAGGAAACAACTGAACTTTGCCCTGATCTACAAGTGCCTTGGCTCAAACACATTCATTAACCTTTCTGCCTGTCACCTGTGTGACCTGCCTGTTTCAGCTGTCTGTAATTGTCTGGTGCCTACCTAGTCCTGCACTGTATAATGTCTAACCTTACTCTTCAAACAGGTCCTGTCTCAGTACCCTGAGCTTCCAACCCAGTCCAGAGGAATGCCTAGACCTGGCCCAAAACCCTGAGAGGGGTGCAGGTAAGAGTAGCCCCTGACATTCAGAAGCTGCCTTGATACTCACTAATAAGCTCTATACTCTCCTATTAGATATAAGCAATCTCACAGAATATCAACTTCAGACGAGATTACCCTGAATCATGACAAACAATGCCATTTAATAATTCTGAGCACAGACAAAAACAAGGTCATGTAATACCAAACAACCCTCTCTCAGTCAAAATGAATGACTGCTACTTCTTTACCAATTACAACTTCATACTCATTCTAGTCTCCCTTCCCTATATATAACACGTCTTGAGATACACAACCATAGAATTGCCCTTGCTGACAGCATCCAATCTAAAGTGAATCTTCTGCTTCCTTAGATTCTCCCTGAATCATCCAGCCAAAGCCCAAAACTTAACAGTAGGTTCTTCCAAATACCCTCTTACTGAGATGCCCTTAGGTTCTCCATGGTGCGTGTTGCCCTTGCTGCAATGAATAATAAACCCAACTTGTTCAACTACGAGTATGTTCCTGGTGCTCTTTGGCTGGAGTGCACTGACAATCATTTGTTCCGAGAATGAACAACAAACCTCCTGGTCACCATTATATTTTCTTTTAAATTTAGAAGTAGCTTTACAACACCATCCAGTGGACTTAAAACCGACCATCTTCATACTTCCAGGTCTCATCCAGATGCCTAGTTCTACAAGCAATTTCTCTAGTCCTGATTCTTCCAAGCATGCTACACATGTCTGCCAGATTGGTTCTCTTAAAACCCCTCTTCCATCAGGATTTGCAGTAGTTGATGACTCAGAACTAACCTTTAATTATGATAAAGAGAACTAGAGGTGAGATTTCCACATCCTTGACTATTGTCTCATTACCTACCAAAGTTGTCACTTCAGCCCCATTAACCCTCCAAACTGTGACTGCTTTGATGATTTTTTCTCTCACTGGTGATTGACATGGCTTCCTGGGGTCCTGCAGTAGAATAAGTAAAAACAGGTTAAGCTTCCAAATCTTAAGTTTTACTGATTGCTGCTAATATGGAAGCAAAGCAGGAATGTCTCCCTCCTTGCTCAAAGGGAGATGTATTTACTGAAATTTATATGTCACAAAAGCCCTTCTCTGATTGCAAAAATTCCTATTTCCTTCCCAGTTTCAATTCTTTCCCACCACCCTACCCACCCATTTACCAAGAAAAGCAGCAGGTAANAAATTTAGAAGTAGCTTTACAACACCAGCCAGTGGACTTAAAACCGACCATCTTCATACTTCCAGGTCTCATCCAGATGCCTAGTTCTACAAGCAATTTCTCTAGTCCTGATTCTTCCAAGCATGCTACACATGTCTGCCAGATTGGTTCTCTTAAAACCCCTCTTCCATCAGGATTTGCAGTAGTTGATGACTCAGAACTAACCTTTAATTATGATAAAGAGAACTAGAGGTGAGATTTCCAAATCCTTGACTATTGTCTCATTACCTACCAAAGTTGTCACTTCAGCCCCATTAACCCTCCAAACTGTGACTGCTTTGATGATTTTTTCTCTCACTGGTGATTGACATGGCTTCCTGGGGTCCTGCAGTAGAATAAGTAAAAACAGGTTAAGCTTCCAAATCTTAAGTTTTACTGATTGCTGCTAATATGGAAGCAAAGCAGGAATGTCTCCCTCCTTGCTCAAAGGGAGATGTATTTACTGAAATTTATATGTCACAAAAGCCCTTCTCTGATTGCAAAAATTCCTATTTCCTTCCCAGTTTCAATTCTTTCCCACCACCCTACCCACCCATTTACCAAGAAAAGCAGCAGGTAAATAGCAAATGAGAATGAAAGAGTCAGCCTTTCAATACAATCTTCACCCCCAATTTGGAGATGTTTGTCTTCAGAAATCTCTCTTCTTGAGAACCCTTGGCATCTTGTGGTATAATTTCATGGACTGCCCAGCTTAACCTACCTTCTGGCACCAACATTATCTCTTGGGCCCTCCCCAAAGTGCAGCTTCAATAGATCAGACAAATGCAAACTTTACAGAAATGCTGATTATTAACTAGGTAGAAGCCAAAAGCAAACTATTCTAAGAAAGAAGAAACAAAACCTGAACAGGCTGCTATGTTGAGTTAATAAGGAACCCAGTTTATTCCTGGGAAGTGCATTCCACTCAAGCAAATGCTCACTGTTTGTCATGGATTAGTGACTTAGATCCAAATTCCTAGAAACTCTTGATGGCTCTTTTGGCCTAGAATAGAGGAAACTCAAATGTCTGTTTCCTGACTCCTTTCCTCTGGGTCTATGTGGGTCAATCACTTTATCTCTCTACTCCATGGACCTCAGTTATAGAAACTAGAGCCAAAAGAAAACACTTCTTAAGATCTGACACAAAGGCTTCCTTTCTCTTGGACACCACCCTGGTCCTGCTAGGCCTCCCAGGATCAAGGTCAGGACTCTCCCCAAAGGACACAGATGAACTTCTCTAAGAGTTTACATTCATTGAGCACTTGTCATGTGCCAGGCGCTATTCTGAGAGCTTTATATGCCTCAAATTCATCTAACTCTCACATCGCCCTGAGATGAATATTATTATCATCACATTTTACATGAAGTAAATCATGCAAATTTAGA
The DNA here is from genome assembly GCF_000696425.1 of Galeopterus variegatus. Taxonomy (NCBI): domain Eukaryota; kingdom Metazoa; phylum Chordata; class Mammalia; order Dermoptera; family Cynocephalidae; genus Galeopterus; species Galeopterus variegatus. The sequence goes on along the minus strand of NW_007726794.1, from coordinate 150,672 downwards.
AAACTGCTTAATGGGAAAACTGGGATTTAAATTCTGGAATCTGACTTCAGAGGCCATACTCAGCTACAAGCCAGGAAAGAAAAGAGGAAAATAAAGGAGTGATCACAAAATGCTTTGTCTCTTAGCCCTACAGCCCAAATGAGTGTGGGTAAGGACTCCATTCTGGGCAGTGGTCTTCACACTGGGGTATGCGTGCTCCTAGACTTACAGAGAGGCTTTCCAAAGGTTATATGGGGGCAGTTAGTTTTAAGGAGACTGATTTCCATGTGTACCTTCCTAAAATGGATTTTCTTGAGAATCAGTGATGGCTGCAGGCTCCCCCTCCCAGCTCCCTTCCACAATAGCCCTTCTTCCAACAGACAGACAACAGCCCTTCTTCCAACAGAGACCACCACATCTCTCACACCTCCCAAACACTGATAAGGTGCATTGCCCCAGGTTGTAGACCTCCAGGGCACCAAACAAAGAGCTGAAAACATTTTAGAGTTGAGAAAGTAACACTACTGACTGAATAACATATTCTTTTGGAAATCAACTAGTTTCCAAATCTTTGTATTCAACAAACTTGAAATAATACCTAATGGAGCTGACAGATCATTGAAAATAATTTTTGATGCTACAGCACAATGCGATTTTTGGCATATAACTCAGGAACTCAAGAATGGTGTGACTCTGCTATAACAAAACTCTTCAGATATTTATGTGAAAAGATTATTCAATGCTTATATCTATTAAAATGGAAATAAAAATATAATTTTACATTAATTTGTAATATTTATTCATGGATATATAATAATGTTCACCCACAGATATATAACTAATTTGGGTGGTGAGGAGCATCCATTAGAGATGCATTTCCAAAATTTTTTACTTTTTATCTTTGATAATCAACAAAATTTGTAATACAATTATATCCTTTTGATGTATTGTATATTAATAGTCACTGCAATAATATCTCAATTCAGAAGACTGTTTTTTAACACTTGCAGCAGAGGTTCTGAAACTTTCTTGTTTCACAGCATCCTTATCAAATCAGTAATATTTCCACAGTGCTCCAGACCAAAAGGAATAACTATCAGTTCCATTTATTTAACGCTTAGATCTGTCAAAGAACAAAATTACAAGAAATTTAGTTGAAGATTTCAATTGCCTCTATTGCAATTCTACAATAGGGCAACATGTTATTCCATGAAATAGAGTAAGTGTTCCAGTGAGCCAAGCAGAGGAGGCAGGTTCTACACAGACAGAAAAAGGCTAAAGAAAGCAGAAACAAAGAACAAAGAGAGGATTGGTCATTGTTTCAAAGTTACTTCCTTGTAAGGTGGGGACAGGAAGACAGAACAGTAGAAAAATATCAGGTTACTTCAAACTGTCTCTTTTGTATAAGGATTAAAGCAGAGGGAACTTCATTATCACAAATATTGATTATTTAAACTGACCTGTTTGGGGAAATTGGCTATTTTCCCCCTGACTTCTTGGAAAGTCAGACCATAGCTAAGTGACATGGAACTCAGTAGGAGTGACTTTATTTTAATTTTTAGTCTGGCCTATTGGGACCTAGCTGCTATAGGTATCAAACCCTGGACCTTGATGTTATTAGCACCATACTCTAACCAACTGAGCGAATCAGCCTTACTTTATTCTTAAATAACCACTAATACTAATGAGACTAATGAGACATCTGTGCCTGTCATACATTGCACAATTTTTCAAATCTGGGAATCAGATTGGGCACAATCACCCTCATTTCCTGTTCTATGCTGACTTTGTGCAGGACTTGCTTTTAATCACAGCAAGTGCCAAAAACCAACTTTGCAAAAATACAATGCCACCAAAGGAATGTAGAGGAATGTCAGGTTGAATCTGTGAACTACTTCCACATGGTAGTTCTTGCTGTGTTTCCTGCACAGGGGAAATTTAAAATACCCTGCAGTCCCCTGAGAATTCACTGAGAAGCACTGGCATATGTGGGCAAATAGTTTGGGAGCTTAAGACTTCAAGCTTTAGGTTCAAAGGAAATGTTTTTTAAATTTTCAGTTTGTGTTTTTGTTTGTTGTGGAGAAAATGGTTGTGGAATTAATAAAATTTACAAAAATAAAATAGATTACATTGTTGAGAAAATTCAAAATTAATTTTAGTAGCCTGTTTTGCTTTTAAAATAGTACTTGCTTATTTCATACAGCCCCACTGTTAATCAGTTGCTTGCACATTCATCTGCCTGCTTATCACATTAGCTGCCACCCTGACCACATGAATTCTGAGAAAACAAAACTTACTACTGCATTAGCCACATGAATGCCCTGTAAAACTTAAGCTTGGGGCTCAGATCTTGGAGCTCTAGCTCATCTGGGCCCACTGGTGTAATAAAACACCTGACTCTCCAATCCTCTGAGTGCTGATCACTTCTCTGTCAAGTCCATTCCATAAATTTTCATAACAACATCAGAATAATATTCTATGGAGGAAGCAGGATGGAAATATACTTTGTTGATGTAACTTTTTAAAAGAATGATGTTAGATATCAGTTTGCTATGGTGTTTAAATTCACTGTATATGTTTAAAAGAATAATGTAACTGTTTTATTTTAAAATTTATTTACTTTAAAATATCAGTATTAATGCTGTACCAGAAATTATATCCTTTGCCACTGTTTAAACTTATAATGAAACATTTACATGTCAAACTAATGATGTATAAAGGGGTAGTGATTTTTCAAAATTCTTTTGGGGCAGGGCTTCTCAACTTTGCCTCTATTAACATGTAGGGCTGGATATTCTTTGTTGTGGGAGACTTTCCTGTGCATTATAGGAAGTTTAGCCTCATCCCTGTCCTCTACCTACTAATGACAGTAGCATTTTCCACCCAGTTATGACAACCAAAATTGTCTCTAGATATTGCCAAATGTCTTTGGGGGGCAAAATCACTTCCAGTAAAGAGCCATTATTTTAGGGGTATTTGAGCAGAAAGATATAAAGACCACAAGTTATCCTTACATGAGAA
>NW_007726794.1:144431-147038 GCF_000696425.1 Galeopterus variegatus | reverse complement strand
TCCTAAATGGATTATGTCATTCATAATGTAATGGATTAATAGGTTATCATGGGAGGGGCACTGGTGGCTTTGTAAGAAGAGGAAGGGAATCCTGAGCTAGGACATCAGCACGCTCTTGCCCTCTTGCCACATGATGCCCTGTACCACCTTGGGAGTGGGAGGGCAGAGAGTCCCCACCAGGAAGAATGCCCTCGCAATATATGCCCCCTCAACCTTGAACTTCCTAAACTCTCAGAAATAAATTCTCTTTCTTTATAAGTGACTCACTTTCAGGCATTCTGTTGTAAGTGGCAGAAAATGAACAAATACAGCCACCCTGGAGAGTTGTTGTGAGCCTTAGATGAGAATATATATGTGAGATGCTTAGCAGAGCCTAACACATAGTAATCTGTTAACAAATCTTAGTCATTACAAAATAGTTATTTCAAACACTTCCTCAGTAATGTACTTCTCTACAGAGGCTCCTTGTCTATTGCATCATCTGCCTGAATTCACCTGTGTGATGTTCAGACATTTTATAACCTGTCCTCACACTAGCTTTTTGGTCCTAGTGATAAAAGCATTGCACACCACACTCAAATTTATGCAATCTTATTTGAGTCTAGTTCTGTATTCTGTCACCAAAGCCATGTATGAGCCACTTGGCCTATCTCTTATCTAGTGTGTGTGTGTGCGTGTGCGTGTGCGTGTGTGTGTGTGTGTGTTGAGGATGGATAGTGGAACTTGGGAATCTCTGTCTGTTTAAACCTCAGAAGAAGAAAGAAAAAGGGAAAAGGAAAAAGAAGAGGAAGAAGAGGAAGGAAGGATACTTCTGTAGACCCAGGCATGAAATTCTTTTCTGGGGAGGCAGGACTCAGACTCTTGCCTTTATTGGTGCAGCTCCCTTTCAAGCCTGAACTCTCAGCCTATCCTGATTTCTTCAGGCCCAACTTAGGTTCCACTTCCTCTCTTTAACCTGCTCTGCTCATGCAGCCCACATAGCTATCTCTCACTTCTCTAAATTTCTATGACACTTATGGTCTGTACCACACAGGTTAGCATGTAATTATATACACATTGGTCTCCATTTGTTTCTTGTGTCCATTATGTGGCCCCATCAAGGTTATAACTTCTGTAGGGTAGAGAGTACCCACATCCTTCTTTAGTATGTGTGTTTGATAAACTATATAACATAGTGATGAATAAATACTGATTAGTCAGTTCATTATCTGGGTCATCATATTTTGGTGTGTTCCACACATTAGGTGTGTGCCCTAGGAAAGCTTCAAAGTTTCTCTAAAACCTATCATGGGGTTTGAAAATAAATAGCTACTCAAAGTTATAAAAGTATAGTCAGACAGGGCTATAGCTGAAATTCTCCAGTTGTTCTGTACTTAATGTGCTCTTTGGTGACTGAACAGTGATGGGAGGGACAGGGAACATTAGTGTCCAAGCTACACCTGCTCATGTACTTTTATAGGGTCTAAGAGCACTCTCCTAAGTAATTTCCTCAATTGTGGCTCATTAACTGCTATTAAGGACCCCTCTGGCCTTAATTAATTACATTGCCTTGGAGTTAAAGGGGGGAGAATGGTTGTCTAGGGCATTATTTGCTCAATTACCCAAAAGCCATAGATAATGTGTGGTAATGAACTGGAAGATGGAACACCAGCCCTTCTCCAGTCCTACAGCTGTAAAATCTTGTTATGCTCTTTAAGGTGTGTTACATCAGCCCATAGAACGAGCTTGCATTCAGGGCAAGGGGAATGAGAGAATGTAATAACTCAATTTCCTTTCAGCTGAAACACTGAAATTCCACATTAATGTTAACACTCAGCTTTTTAAGTAATTCAAAGACAATTACCGGCCTCTTGCTTTCTTTCATTGTCTACCTCTCTTCACAATCTGCTTTTTGGACATTTTATGGCTATTTCATAGCTAACCTCATCCATAGCTAGTTATTCCTATATGATATAATTAGACCTCAGCTTAGAGGTCCTTGTATTAGTCCATTTTCTGTTGCTTTTAACTGCACAATCTGCTTTTTGGACATTTTATGGCTATTTCATAGCTAACCTCATCCATAGCTAGTTATTCCTATACGATATAATTAGACCTCAGCTTAGAGGTCCTTGTATTAGTCCATTTTCTGTTGCTTTTAACTGAATACCTAAAACTGGGTAATTTAAAAAGAAACACAATTTATTTCTTACAGTTTGGGAGGAAAGTCCAAGGTCCAGGAGACACATCTGGTAAGGGCCTTCTTGGTGGGAACTCTCTACAGACCAAAGCATCACATGGTGAAAATAGTAAGAGCACTGGTTAATGTGCTCACTTGCTCTCTTCATAAAGCCACCAGTCCACACCCATGATCACCCATTAAACCAGTAACTCATTATTCCATGAATGTATTAATCCATTCATGAGAGCATAGTCCTCATTATCCAATCACCTCTTAAAGGCCCCACCTTTCAACACTGCCACATTGGGAACCAAGCCCACACATTAGCTATGGAGGAGACAAACATTCAATCCATATCAGACCTCCTGTTACAAAATTACAATTTTACTTATGTTTGCTTTTTAAAATCATGTTCTATTACAACTGGGTTTTTAATTATTTTTTTT
>NW_007726794.1:141579-143379 GCF_000696425.1 Galeopterus variegatus | reverse complement strand
CACACATGCATAGGCTTCACTCAGAAAGTAATGCCTGAGCTGGGTTTTGAAGGATGAGGTTTCCAGGAGGATAAGAAGGGTCAGGACTCCAAGCAGAATAAATAGCGCTTAGGCAGTGCACTGGGAAACAGGAGCTAGGTGCCGCTAAAGCACGGCATGCAAGCTGGGAGATGAAGCTGCAGGAGTAGATGGAGGCCAGGTCACCAATGGCCTGTGTGCCCAGACCCAAGAAAAGTATATCAGACTTTAGAAAAATGGTAGCTAGTTTCCTCTCTGATCAGTGATCATTTTAATAACTGACAGTGGGGAACTTGCCCTTTGATGCTGAGGCTTGATAAAAAGTCCTTGGATTACCTGCTCCCTGCGCATCTCCTTGGTTCTCCTGATCTCAGATGCTAACCTTAGCCAATTTGTTTAAACTCACTGGATTCAAACTTGGTCCACTTACTTGGTCTGTGTGTGTCCTCCTTGTTGGGAAGACACCTTAGGCTCTGACTACAGCTTAAATCTGCTTCTTTGAGGCTCAAAGGCACAACTGGATCCCTCCTTAAAATAGCAGATTTCCAGACCATTGTCTGTTTATACCTCATTTCTGTATTTTTCATATCTGTCTCTTTAACCAAGAGTTTATTCTGACATTCTTTTTAGCCATGACACAAACTTTAAATGTCTCTGCTTACTTATTTGAATAAAAAGTTTTTTATAAAAAAGCACAATTGAATGAAAAATTATGAGCTCCCCCTCCCCTGCCAATCAATCAATCACATTTTGTCATTTAGGCCAAAAGGCCTCATCATCAGTGTCCCTCCATTCTTCATCAGTCATGATTTGGTACTTCTTGAATATAGAAAGGTGAATTTGGAACCTGTCAGAGTTCCTCCATTTCTGATGACTTAATGATTTTATCCCTAGGTTGAATTATCTGCAGCCCATAAATGCTACTCACAATGAAAGCTACATTTTCCATGATTTCTTTTCAACTTTCTGATCTCTGTAGCTCACTTTTCCATGTCAGAGGAAACCATGTTGATCCCCTCTCTCATAGAAAGAATAAAATGTCATCAGGAGTTTCCCTGATGCCACCTCTGGAGGATAAGGAGTGTTGACGCACTGGATGTGCATCAAGGTACCATCAGCCCGAACACTTGCCTGGGGCTCCCTCATTCAGGGCTGTAATGAAAACAGACAAACTTTCTGACTTCAGTCAGCATTTGACATCCAAGAACCTTGACTGTTGTGTTGCAAGGTGATTTTTATCTCCCAGTTCACATTTCATTGTATACCAACACCCAGCTCTGTTTTGATGGCATTGTCACTGTCACTAGAGGCATGGCACAGTGCCATAGCACCCCATTTCTCACATAAATCCACATACTTGCAATTTGCAAAGTGATCAGGTCTCTAACGTGGTGGGTCTGAAGTGGCTTATCTTTCACAAGTAGTTCACACAGATCAGCTCACTTGGTTTGAATTATGTGGATGTGGGATAGAGGTGCTTGAAGAGAAACCCCTACCCTTCTCCCACCACATTTTATAATAATGACTCCATCTCTCTCTTTTTTTCCTATCTAGCTATCTGTAAAATTCATCTCTATAAACTTCCTAAGAGTGTGGCAGATGGACATTAACTAAAATGTTAGATATAAGTTGGGGACCAAAGAAAAAATACCTACAACGGTTTTGGGGGGCAGTTAGCTGGCATACCTACAACATTGAATAAAATACACCCATCAAAAGAAAGGAAGACCCGGGCCGGCCCCATGGCGCACTCGGGAGAGTGCGGCGCTGGGAGCGCAGCGA
>NW_007726794.1:138679-140514 GCF_000696425.1 Galeopterus variegatus | reverse complement strand
CAAAACTTGAAGTAGTCTGTCTCCAGGATGGCCTTCAATGACCCAGCTTCTTGGTATGTTGCCCACTCCCACGTTGAAGAGGGCAGACCTATAACCAATAGAATTGTGCCCTCCCCCAAAATTCATACATTGAAGTCCTAAACTCCCCAAATTCTTGTCTTGCAGTCCTAACCCCCCAATGTGATGGTATTAGAAGATGGGACTTTGGGGAGGTAATTAGGTTTACATGACATCATGAGGGTGTGGCCCACATGATGAGATTAGTGGTCTTATAAGAAGAGGAAGAGACACCAGAGCTTTCTCTCCACCATGTAAGGATGTAACCAGGAAGAGAGCCCTCACCAAGAGCCAAACCTGCCAACATCTTGATCTTGTACTTCCCAACCTCCAGAACTGTGAGAAATAATGACCATTATTTAAGCCACCCACTCTATGATGTTTTGTTATAGCAGCCTGAGCTGCAGAAATGATGGAGTGAGACATCCTAGGCTAGGTCATAAAAGACATTGCAGCTTCTATCTTGCCCTCTCTCTGGGATCCCTGGGGGAAGCCAGCCACTGTATTGTGAGGACACTTACACAGCCTATGGAGAGACCCATGTTAGGAGAAGATGAGGCCCCTCCACCATTAGCCTTCACCACATAAGTGAACCATCAGAGAAGGGGATCCTCTAGTCCCAGTCCAGGTTAGATGACTGAAACTCAGCTGAAATCTTGAATTCTTGGACTGCAACCTCCTGAGAGACCCCAATCCAGAATCACCCAGCTAAGGTGCTCCTGAATTCCTGTCCCACATAATCTGTGTAAGTCAATAAATGCTTATGGCTGTTTTAAACCACTAAGTTTTGAGGTAACATACACCATAGATAACTAATACAAGGTTCTTAAAGTTCAAATATAACTCAGCAATTTAGATTTATCATACATCCTAAAGGAAAGAACTAAGCAATCTGCATATTCTTAAGCACCTGGCTATTACTCCCTCCTCAGAGCTCTTATCAAAATGTACTATAATTATTTCAAGACATTCCCCGCTAGACAAATGTCACAAAACATAGCTCTTGGGTCAAATTCAGCTTGCAGTCTGCAGATCTGAAAGGTTCTCACATCACACTCTTAAAAAAAAAGTGTGTTTAGTTGTCAACATTTAAAAATTGAGGAATTTCATTAAACATGGATTTAGGTATTCTATTTTTTTAATAATGAAATATGGTATCACTGGGCCTGCCTTCCATAATGACAACAGTCNGTGTGTTTAGTTGTCAACATTTAAAAATTGAGGAATTTCATTAAACATGGATTTAGGTTTTCTATTTTTTTAATAATGAAATATGGTATCACTGGGCCTGCCTTCCATAATGACAACAGTCTGATGGATCTTAGTGGCAGCTGCCCCTTTAGATGGTCCGTATGTTCTCTAGTCTGCACAGATGCTTCTGGCCCATTTAACTCATTTCCATTTCTGGCCTGGTCTCTCCAAGTGCTAGAGTTTGGACCCCTTTCACTGTGCTGTGGATTCCTCCAGGTAAAAGGGGAATCTTTATTATTCTTTGTGTCCCCAACTGGCGTATTTTCTGGAATACAGCAGGCCTTAAATACATGTTCATTCATTGGTAAACGTACACTAATAATAATTTTGTACTGAAAACTTTTACTAGTTTTATACCTATTTACCTACATATATTGTATTAAAAGTATAATTACTTAACCTCATATGTGGTTACTATTGTGACAGTTTGCCCTAAAATCTAAATACCTCCTTACATCCCTCTTGAATTTGTGTGTACTCTTTTAGCCCTATGGTTAAGAATTATTAAATATCCTCTTCCTGAAATC
>NW_007726794.1:135367-136832 GCF_000696425.1 Galeopterus variegatus | reverse complement strand
AGCAATGGATTGAAGCACATCAAGCATGTGCTAAATCCATGAGTTCATAATGATACTAAGAACAGCAACAAAAACAGAGCAACAAAAATAGAACTTCCTTAGCCACCTTTGGTAGATGCTAGGGAATGAAATAATTGGTTTGAAAACTGGTAAATAGAGGGAAGAACTCAATCTTTTATTCTTCCTTATGAACTGAAGGAAAGGTTCTTTTTACGGAAGTGTTTCAGCTAATGTATAAAGTAATAACAAAATATCCCTACTTTGCAATTCGTAATGAAATAATGGATTATTCATTATTGATGTATAATCAGTAACTAGTGGGCAAAGATTACCAGTGACTGCTAACTTCACAAAAAGAGAGGCAATGAGATATTATGTGCTTCCTGATAGAATTACACAATACCACGTATGAAGTGTTATTGCCAAAAACATGAACTTGAAGCTGATTATGCCTCTAGATCTAAACACCAATTTATAAGAAATAGTGCAAACAAAAAGACTTAATAAACAGCACTGTGGAGATGGAATCAACAAGATCACAGTGAAGGACACTTAATAATATAAAAGTTGTGAGACAACCACCCCAAAACTCAGTGGCTTAGAACAACAGTGAATTATTACCTTTCACACTTCTGTAGGTTGGATGGCTCAAACAGATGGCTCCTCTGCTGATCTTGCCTGTGGTCACTCATGGTGCTGCACTGAATTGGGAAGATGGCTGTGTCTGGAATGCCAAGATGGCTTCGCTCATACATCTGGCAGTTGGTGTTGGCTGTTTACTAGGTCTTTTTTATTTACCCTTCTCTGGGCTTGATGAGAAAGTAATGGGAGCTACAGCATTTCTTTAAGCCTGGCTTTGGAAGTTATACAGCATTGCTTCCTCTGTGTTCCATTGATCAAAGCAAGTCACAGGGTCAGCGCAGATTCAAAGAGAGGGGAAAACTAAATCCTCTTCATGAGAGGAGTCGCAAAGTCACACCCAAAATTCACACAGGACTGGCAATATCGTTGTAACCACCTATGGAAACAATCTATGCCACCAAATTCTTTTAGAGACAAACGTGAATCTAATCAGGTCTCTAAATCTCAACATATAAATTAGTTCATTCCCTTGTTGGATGACTTCAGATGTTGCAAACATCATTATTTTGGAGTAAAATCTGCCTCTATTAAACTCATATCCATTTTCCCTCACATATGCTTTAACAAACAGCATGTCTATACTTATACTTTCTACATCAAAACGCTGAAATAGCTGTCTTCTCTTCTAGTCTTAAAGAGTACAAGAGGTTTGCAGATCCTTCACCATTCCAGCAGAGCTTCACTGTCTGAGTGAGCTCAACATGCCAATATATCTTCCATAAAATGTAAAGTTCAGAATTAGGGCCAGCCCAGTAGCGCACAGGAGAGTGTGCCGCTTGGGAGAGCGGTGGCGCTCCCGCCGAGGGTTCGGATCCCATGTGGA
>NW_007726794.1:129353-134267 GCF_000696425.1 Galeopterus variegatus | reverse complement strand
CCAGTGTCACACAGCCAGCTGGAACTGGGCCTGAAGACCTGCAGCAAGCACGTTGTACATGACACCATTCTATTTTACCATTCTCCACCTGTACCTCTACCTTTTCTCCTGGTATCCCAAGTTCTCTACAGTATTCCAAGACTAGAAAGGTAAAGTCTCTCCCACATACCCTTTCCGACCCTGCCCCTCTTGATTTGGCAAAACTCCAGCACGAAAGCATCTCACCTTTTAGATTCCCTTATAATAAACATGAACAGCTGTTTGTATTTTTCTCTTTAAATTTATAAATCAGAGACAAAAAATCACCCCTAAAACTTTGGAAGAAGAATAAATGAAGGAAATTGGAGAAAGATTTCAGTCTCTTGGAATGCCCTACTTGAGAGGAGAAGCTAGACAATTCGTGAAATATTCAGGCTGTCCAATGAGATTTGTAAGTGCTGGAGTAAAACAATATGTCCTTTCAGGGGGAATATAATGATGTATAAAGACAAGATATGTGCCTGCACTTGTAATGAGACATTTAAGGAAATTCATCAGAAAATGGCATCTGATGTGTATGCAAATGGGTGAAGACAGAGGCACAGATTAAAACTGTAATGAAATTGCTTTTCTTGTTACAACTGGATTCTTTAAACAGACTCCATGCCGGTGGCTCCACCTCAAACCTTTCCACTACCAACTGTCAGCATAGCACTGCCAGATTTTCCTTCCACAGAACCACATTACATGGTCATTCTCCTGCTCAAAGGCCAGCAATGGCTGCATTGCCTATGACAAATCTCTTCAAAGCCACATTTCTCATTCAAGGTCTCCATAGTCTGACCTTGCTCTACTCCTTCAGTCGTATTTCCCCCTTGGTTCTGTATTTCCTGGTAGAGGGTTGCTCACCGTCCCCTACCCATCTTTCTTATCCTTCCTTCTGGGTCATTTGCTTATTGCCTCTCCAGCACATTTCACTCTCTCAATGGCACCTTCCTGAGCACTCCGCCCCAGGCCAGTCTCACATTTCTCATATCTGAACTCATACTCCACTCCACCCAGGACAACAGTTCGATATTCTTTAATTCCTGCATGTATGAGTGGCCTTCAAAAAGTTCGTGAAAAGATTTGTATTATCTTTTAATTCCATTTTTTCCAAGAACTTTTTGAAGTACTCTCATATACTGCATTGATCTTCCCACATAGATTATATAGGGTCTTAGGCTTATAACTATAACTAACTGCAGCATCACGGTGGCAAAGCAAGCACCGACAGTTAGGATTCTAAAGGGAACACTGACAGGCTGAAGGGGGATGCTGAATGAGATGGGAAATAGCAAAGACACAGTAGGTAATTGAATGGAGGCTACATGGGGAAGAGACTGTAACAGGCGGTTATAAGCTGGGCATCCGGATGAACAAAACAGGAAGCTTCTTTTTGAGGCTACAATATAAAGCGGAAGTAGAATGCCCTGATGAGCTTATAGTTTCATGCTTATTTCCAGTGTCTTTTGGGGGAAAAAGAAACCCCCATAAGTTCTCTGAGAAATGGAATTAGGCCAATTCTGGATCTGGGTGGATGACTACCACTACTCAGATTAACTGTAGACTACATGATGTCTTATTTTTCACTTGTTGTAGATCAATTAATGCCTATTAATTTTTGTGAGTGTCCACTTTGACTCTGAAATGTGTCCTGGTTTATATGATAAATCATATGGTCACACTTNATTGCCCAGTGAACTTGGCAACCAGGTTATTGCCACCTTGACAAGGGCAATTTCACTAGATTGAGGGCCATAGGACCCAGACTGCAGTGAACTGAAGGAGAAGAGGAACTGAAAACCACAAGTGTCGAATACTCTTTCAAGGTTGCTGTAAAAGACAAGGAGAGGGTAGGAGGAGTAGCTTGAGAATTGGAAGAAAGGTTTTATTTGTTTTTGTTTTTGTTTCTCAGAGATGGATATGTTTTTAGGCTGAGAGAAGAAACCAATGGAGAAGGGAAAATTGGAAATGGAAGAGAAGGGGAAAAACTGATGAAACAATACCCTGAAGTGAGAAACTGGATGGGCTCAAAAGTGCAAGTGGAGCATTAACATTGGGCAAGGAGAGGGTCCCTTCATCCTCAAAGGCAAAAGGTAAGAACAGATGTTCTAGGGTTCACTTCTGTGTAAGTGGAATCATTTCTTCTTGTATTTTACAGCAAGTCTCTCAGTTCTCAGCAAAGATGGAAAATGGATCTACGTCTTTCTCCACTATTAAAATAACAAATACAAATCCTATTGTATATATTTCTGCTCCTCTCTTATCATGTGAATGTCAATCAAATCTTTTGTAAAAATCACCTTTAGTTTGAATGATGCCAAAGCAATAGAAGAACTCTCCTAAACATTGCTCCTTAGGATTTCCCAGCAAAACATGAATTCTGAGTTCATTGATTGCAGGATTCCTAAGCAACCATATCAATCTCTAACATTACCTACCAAAATGGTCTGACACAGGAGATAACCTTACCTTAAGTGCAAACGTAACTCCATACTTCACTTTCCTTTCTCTCCTCCCTTCCTAAATTTGGTGATCTTTACAAAATGAAAAATTTGCCATAAAATACAAAAAACATTTGTTTCCTTAACACTGAAATTTGTTAAGTCATTTAGTCCATGATGCAAAAATAATACCTATGTCCATTCCAGAACAGAAATCCAGGAGATTCTTGAGTTGTTAGAATGATTTCACTTAGAAACATTCTGATCCATTATACACTTGCCTTTATGTTTTGTTGCTAGAGAAAAATAGAAGAGATTTGCCATAGAGAAATATAATCAGAACTTAAAGATGAACAATTTTTATGAGCTTCAGGAGAATTTTTTTTTAGCATAGAGCACAAGAAGGTGATAGAGAAATACTATATTTATTACTTATGCTGATATTTATTATTAAAATTCTNAGCAAAGACACAGTAGGTAATTGAATGGAGGCTACATGGGGAAGAGACTGTAACAGGCGGTTATAAGCTGGGCATCCGGATGAACAAAACAGGAAGCTTCTTTTTGAGGCTACAATATAAAGCGGAAGTAGAATGCCCTGATGAGCTTATAGTTTCATGCTTATTTCCAGTGTCTTTTGGGGGAAAAAGAAACCCCCATAAGTTCTCTGAGAAATGGAATTAGGCCAATTCTGGATCTGGGGGGATGACTACCACTACTCTGATTAACTGTAGACTACATGATGTCTTATTTTTCACTTGTTGTAGATCAATTAATGCCTATTAATTTTTGTGAGTGTCCACTTTGACTCTGAAATGTGTCCTGGTTTATATGATAAATCATATGGTCACACTTAATGGGTAAGTTGGGATAACGTGCCTCTCTATGGGAAATCTCTTTCAGCTGGGAACAGAAAACCAAGCTACAGGTTCCCAGGATGATGTGATGGAGGAGAAAAATAGCCAAATCTCAGTGGTTCTGTAGCAAGCTCATGCTAAAAAACAAATGAGCAAACAACAAATAAATAAAAAGCAAGATTTAGTACATTATTATAAGATTTGTACCACACACAAACATACAATCAGCCTAGAAACCCTCCACCATCCCCACATCTAAGTTCATGGAATTGCCTTCCTCCAGATTCTTTCAAAGGTTTTGAAAGACTGCTTTTTCAAGGAATACACTTTTATTGGTGTCATCTGCATAAACACAAGTGGGCCCAGGGAAGGGACCCCACAGTGTGATGGACCTGCTCTTCTTCATTTCCTGCCTTCCCTCAGAGCAAAGAAAGATATTTTCCCTTCTCCCCAGTAAACTTGCTGGCAGTGAAGAACTGGATGCAAAATCAAATTTAAAAAGAGCAGCTGTAATGAGGAAAATGGCCAGAAAGCAACAATAGCTCAAGGAAAAATAAAATGTGTACAAGAAATAACAGAAATCTAGGGAAGTGGCCTCCTGGATGCTATTTTTATTTGCTGCATTTCAGGGTAACACAGATTGAGTTAATGATGTTTTTCTATAGCTCCAAGGCAACTCAGAAACGGCAGGGCTCAGACTAGCAGAGATGCACTTCCTACAGATTTGGGAGGGAGGAGGAACCAGGCCTGGGGGGTTGTGCTGAGTTCCCATAGAGGAAAGTTGTACCATTTCAGGGATTTTTTATTCCACCCTAGGCACGTGGCAATTTGCACAGATCCTCTCCTTGTCAGTTTCACCACTTTGAATCAACTGCTCCATTTCGGTGAGGAGCTTTTATATTTAAGTAACCCCCGAGGTTCAATGATGGAAAATGAGCCATATTACAATAGAGGATCATTTAAGAATCCTGAATTCCATTTCACCCATGGTGTTTATGTTTTCCATGGGAGAGATAAAAGCGTGTAGGTTCAGAAAAAGGAAATTTCTGAAATCCTGCTGGGAGAGTTTGAGATGTTTCTTGCTGTTAAAGGACTGCTAAAGACCAAATATTCCACTCAAACTGAAGTCCATTTTTCGGATGGCTGGTAATTGTCATTTGGAGGTTTTATGTCAAACTTTTTAAGTCAATGAAGGTTGGTAGACGAGGCACTTCGGAGTTCCAGCTTGGCTTTCTTCTTTAGAAACATTTTCTCAACGTATGTCCTTATGGAATTATTTAATTTTGTCAATATTATTTAATTATTCAACAACCTTACTCCTGAATGCTTCATAAGCTTTAGCACGTGCATGTGTGTGTGCTCACATGTGCACGTATATATACTTTCCCATTGCCCTTTGGAAAACTGTCTATAAGTTTTCCACATAATTGTCTGCATTGTGATCATGCTCTTTGTACTGTAAGCTCCAGAACGACTACTCCTATGTCTGTTAATACTGAACTCTACTCTGTGGTACTTAAAGCACAAGCACAATGAGGATGGTGAAAGGTAGAGCACCTTTACTGAAAAGGGAAATAGAATCCTTTGGTTAT
>NW_007726794.1:119459-129343 GCF_000696425.1 Galeopterus variegatus | reverse complement strand
ATGAACCCTCACATTACTCATCATTCCTTATAATTCATCAGTATTTTCTAGCATATACCTGTTTTCTTACTTGCTAAGCACTTTCTTCTACCTGGAAAGCTTTTGTACCCCCTTATCTTATCTTCTAAGACCAGACAACATTCCACTTGCTCCATCAGGTCCTCCCCAACCGTCCCCCAATTCCTTGATTGCCCGGTGTGCTCACAGCTAAGGCTCTCACTGGGATCAGAAACAAATCGAGGCTATCTTATCAAGTGACAACATACTCTGGCACCATGGTGTATCAATGGATAAGATATCAAATCTTTCTATCAAGACTTGATTTTCTGGGTCTGGAAAATATCAATATGAATAGAAGACCTTCAAAGGTACTAGGCCAGATAACTAATGATGTATACAGTATATCCATTAATGCAAAGAGGATGGTATTACTCCTAGATTCTGTATAAAAAGCCAGCGAAGGTGAAATTGATGAGTGGACATTTCACTGAAATTAAATCTAAAGCTGACATTTCCCTTCTCTGATAGACCAGAGTAGAATTCTGGTAAAAGCACAAAACTCTGGTTACCACTCTATGAGAACTATGAATTGAATAAATGTGAGAAACTTGGCTAAATATTGGAATTCTAGTCTGTTGGTGATTGGTCTTCATGTTTCCTACAAGAAACACCTCATTGCAAAATGTATTTTCTCATTTGTCTCCTCAGCTAGGTTGTTCCACCTCAAGGCAACGGCCTCTTCTACATCTTTGTGTCTCTAATGCCTAGCATGGGAATCACTCAATACATACTTCAGGTTGTTGACAATGATTGCTACTTATATATTCCTCTAGGTAAGGGTTCACGCATTCCAAAGTCACCTTCCCTCAAGACCTAAAGGGGCTATGGAACATTAACTAGCATCCATTTAAAGGTAAATAACTGATTTTCAAAGGTAGGTGTGTGTGTGCACATGTGTGTGCACACATGCA
Organism: Galeopterus variegatus; assembly: GCF_000696425.1. Classification (NCBI taxonomy): domain Eukaryota; kingdom Metazoa; phylum Chordata; class Mammalia; order Dermoptera; family Cynocephalidae; genus Galeopterus; species Galeopterus variegatus. The sequence continues at coordinate 128,372 of NW_007726794.1, read as the reverse complement.
CATATGTTCCTGGAGCAGGCATCAGATTATGTTCCCATATCCCTTCTTCATCTAAATGAAGACTGTGTATGTCTGAGAACAGTTTGTGAAAGTCAATTTTTCATCCACAGTGACATAGGGCAGCCTTTAAAAATCCATTTCATTGGAATTTCATGCTAAATGAATATTAAAAAATAGAAATGCAAAAATAAGAAAAGTAATTGATTTCATTATAGTGAAACTGATTTTACTATAGTTTCAAGAAACAGAAAATAAAACTTCAAACTTGGAAAAGTTGGCCGTAAAAATACAGCTGAGGTAGTTCATTCTTCTTGTCTCCCATAACTTCTGATCAAAAGTCAATGCCTTTGTGACCTACAGACCTGTGTGTTTGCCCTCCATTACAGACTGAGCTGTTAATAAAATTTAACGTGATCACATGGATCCACCAGCTAACAAAAAAGCATAGATTTGAGGAGTTTTCTGCCCTGTTTATGCACAAAAATTGCCCTATACTAGATGTTTTGTGTTCCTTTACTCCCCTCTGCTGGTAAATTCTAGTATAACTCTCAGGGTTTTTTTTTTTAAGTCAAATTGATAGCAATATCCATTGTATTTTTAAAAGTGTAAGAGAAAATAATGTTGAAAATCATGAAAAATGTACTTAATCTTTTCCATTCAAAAATTTAAACATTTGTTTAGAACAGATCATTAGCCTAAATCATTTTTTTCTAGTGTCCAGGTATGTTTTTGTTTTGTTTTTCCTGCTTATATTTGATTCATGGTCAAGAGAATAGAGCCAGGTGACATAAGAGTGTATTTGGTCATAAAAACTGAATCCATGTACAAGTTAAAATAGTACCCCACCATACCTTGTTTATATTAAGACATTTACATTACAAAGCATTCTCATATATGTAACATTCATTTCTCACAATAGTACCATGAGATCTCAGATCTTAACTTATTCTTCTTGCAAGGCAAAAAGGATACCTGAAGTCAGCCTCAAGAAAAGTTCTGAAATAGACTCATGTATTTGGTGCCTCCAATTGTTTCCTTTTTTGCCATTTCCCCCTGTGAGCCCTTCTTTCTCTTCCCCAGGTGACCCAGGGTCTAATGCTTCCAAGGTGTCCCTTTAGAAAATAAAGAATCTGAAAATTTATTCATAATAAATGCCTCATCTCAGGATAATCTGCATTTTAAAAGAAAGTCAGAAATAAAACCAAAGCAACCAGCCACTAACAGAAAATTACAGAGATCAGTAAGGGAGATATTTTCAGATAGGAAGGTTTTCCATTGCCACTCAAATCAAAGGTGATGGCTTTTGAGTCAAAGCTCCTCTGTAGGTCACCAATGTCCCTCACAGGAAAGATGTAGCAATTAGCATTGTGTGTGTGTTAGATGAGCATGGATTTTGGAGACAAGCAGACCCAGATTAGAATCTCAGCTCTACCATTTAACAGCTTGGCATCTTGTACAATTTTCTTAACCTCTCTAAACCTCAGCTTTTTTATCTGTAAAATGGGGATAATACCTACTTCATAGATATGCTGTGAGGATTAATGTCTGGCATATTATATCTAATAAATGTTAGTTGCCTTGATGGATTTGTAATTTTCTCAGATGGCAGAGTACTTTTAGTTTTGCAAAAGGTTAAAGAGTAACATCACTAATAATTTCATTTATAAGGTTATATAGGCAAATGAGCCCTTTCCTAGGTATTTTTTCCTGGAAAATATTTCCTAGAAATATTTCTTAGAAATATTTCTAAATAAGGTTCCAGAATTCCTGTAGGTATAGGGGACTCTATTCTGGATGTGAGATGTCCACATGGCATCATGTTTCTCTGTGTCCACTCTCTTCCTAAGCTGTGAAGCCACCATCTTTAGTCAGCAACCACTTCTGCTTGGTGTGTAGTGCAGAGGAACAGAATCTGTGCTCAGCTGCCTCTGCTGTGTGGCCAATGGAAAGATACGTCATGCATTTGAGCCAGCCAATATCACAGACCCATGGGCTAGTTGCCCAATATCCTTGAGAGACCATCAGTGCTACCTTAACCATCAGGTCAGTCTTGAATGTGTGAAGATGTCTCACCAGCTGGTTCTATTATCACCCACCTCTTGTTGTGGCCAATGGAAAGATACGTCATGCATTTGAGCCAGCCAATATCACAGACCCATGGGCTAGGTGCCCAATATCCTTGAGAGACCATCAGTGCTACCTTAACCATCAGGTCAGTCTTGAATATGTGAAGATGTCTCACCAGCTGGTTCTATTATCACCCACCTCTTGTTATTCTTTGGGTCTTCAGGGAAGGTTCCTAGCCAATAACAGCTCCCCATTACATCAAGTTCTGTAGAAACAGAATTCCATAAGCACAGAAGGCAGTTCTATGAATTTAAGACTGCTAGCAGAGGTTAAGTGAATCCACCCGTTTTAATTTTGGCCATAAAAATGCTCTGAGCTAGTTCAGTCTTCTCATCTCCCATAAATTCTGATCAAAAGTCAAGGCATTAGGAGTTTAATGCCTCATATATTCTGTGGATTATAGTGATGTACTTTACTGTGATGACCTTTTCAATATTCTATAATTTGCTTGACTGATCCTGGAGTTCTCTTCCATTTACAGCATTATTGACCTCCACAGGAGGCACACAGAATAAATAAACACACTGAAGTCTGTGAGGGAAACTTCCAAATGGGGATCCCCACAACAGCCATGTCAATCTAGTAGGGAAATGGGGTTGTTGTCCTTTTCCCTGATGTTAAGCATCTGGAGGTGAAGTTCAGGAGAAAAAGCCTTGACATCTTGAGAAGCAGGGAGAAAGGATCACATCAGAAAGATCCTGGAGAAAAGTTCTACAGACACTGCATGGCACACACATTAAAGGCTTTCTCCCACCTTTCAGCATTTCACCCAGTTTTCAAAATTCCTGGAGGGCTAAGGCTTATGATGAGTTTGTACCAACTACAAGTATCTGTAATAACAATAGTAAACATTTATTGAGGTCTTCAATGTGCCAGACAAAGTGCTAAGATTATGAGTCATGTTATTCTCATAACAACTCTTTGAGGTGGATTCTTTAATAATTTCCATTCTACACATGAAGAATTTGGGGCTCAGACAAATTAGATAACTTTCCTATAAATAAGTGGTAGCACTATTATTCAAACCCAGGCCATTTGACCTCACTCCCCATGATGGCCATAGAAATGCACCACTGATTTCCTGCTGCAGCGAGCATAGCTGACTGACAGCTCTAGCTGCTGGCCCTCTGGGCCCATCACTGCATTATCCTGGGCTGCTCCCAGCCAATGACTGAGGGTTTCTCGTGCTGGCCCATTCCTGTGGATGCAAGAGTCCTTTAACATGTAACTTTGAGTGAGAAACTTTCCATCAACCTGTCCAAAATTTCTTAGAACTGCACTGTAGTTTGAGTTTCTGCCTCTGCAGTCCTCCTTCCTTCCCCTTCTCCTTTCACAAGTGTCTGACCTGCATCATGGTCTAAAGGCTCCTCTACCTATTCCTATTTCATCCCATTCATTCTTCACAGCACCTCCCCCCAATAAATCTCTTGCATATCTAATCATGTCTTGGCATCTGCTTCTTGGGGGACCCAAACATCACATTACCCCTGCCTTATTCTGGAGAGTTGCATAAACCTCTCCATTTTTATCAGCTTACTCTAAGGGTTAAGCAAGAATTGCCAGTGACATTTTAGATGGGTGGAATGTGTGTCTTTGGAAGGAGTTTGATGGTTTCAAACTATTATTTCCCTCATACCCATTCTATTTTTCTTTCTGTTTTCTTTAACGAAACTAAGTTCAAATTTCTTAGATCTGAGGAATCACAGAAACCTGTTAGACTAAAGTTTAGAGACACAGTGGGAGTGCAGAGATAGGACAGCCCACTAAGTATAAGAAGAGCAGCCCCAAAGGGTGTTCTTGCTGGGTTTATATGAACACAGTGTAGAATGCACCAAAGCTCATTCCCCAAACACTAGCTACCACAGTGCTTTAAAATAACTACAGAAAAAAATAACTCAGCAGTCAAATACTAAGAAGAGCAGCCAGATTCTCTCCATTGGAAAGTCTCAATGCACAATGGTGTATTAAAGTCTCTAGAGATTATATGCCAAAGAAACTGGCTAATATCCCCACATTTATTTGACAAGGGACCTGCTTTTTGACACCCTACAGAACTAGGGATCTGGAGTCAGCGCATATAGACATGTTGGTCTGTAGTTTCCCTGCATTTATCTGATTCAGAATCTATAACCTTTTTAATTTTCAACCTCAAGATGTTTTCTTGCATGTTTTTGTTTACAAGTGTGGAGGCTAAAAGTTTTTATTGCTAATAGCAATTCCTCATTCACTCAAAAAGAGTTCACTGAGAACTTTATTTAAAGTGCTGGGCTATGCTCTGCACAGCAAGTGAATATGAACTTGGCCCCTGCCTTCTTGAGGGACTTAGACCTGGAGGAGAAAAGGTAAGTCATGCAATGATAAATTCATATCACTAAATGAGCTGCTCCTCACAAAGGCTCTAGTGTTGTGCCTCAGAGCCACCAGGGCAGGCTTTGTGGAAGAAGCCACATTTGTCCTGGTCTTCAAGTGTCATCTTTAATGTTGATTATAGTTCCATTTAATTTTCAAAATACAGAAGGCTTTACTTTTTAATGATTATAAAGTAACGTGTGTATTAGTTTCCTAGGGCTACCATAGCACAACTGCGTGGCTTAAAACAACAAAAATGTATTCTCTCACAGTTCTGGAAACTAGTAGTCTGAAATCAGAGTGTTGGCAGGGCCATGCAACTTGTAGGGGAGAATCTTTATCTCTTTCTAGCTTCTGATGATGGCTGTCAATCCTTGGTGTTTCTTGGCTTGTAGATGCAGCACTTTAATCTCTTCCTCCTCCACCACCTCATGGCATTCTCCACTCATGCGGCTGTCTCTTCTCAGAATCTTTATCTCTTTCTAGCTTCTGATGATGGCTGTCAATCCTTGGTGTTTCTTGGCTTGCAGATGCAGCACTTTAATCTCTTCCTCCTCCACCACCTCATGGCATTCTCCACTCATGTGGCTGTCTCTTCCCCTCTTTTTTTTTTTTTTAAAGATGACTGGTAAGGGGATCTTAATCCTTGACTTGGTGTTGTCAGCACCATGCTCACCCTATGAGCTAACTGCCCATCCCTATATGTGATCCAAACCCAGGGCCTTGGTGTCATCAGCACCACACTCTCCCGAATGAGCCACGGGCCGGCCCTCTTCTCTTCTTCTTCTTTTTTTTTTTTTTTTTTGGTGACCGGTAAGGGGATCGTAACCCTTGGATTGGTGTCGTCAGCACTGCACTCAGCCAGTGAGCGCACCGGCCATCCCTATACAGGATCCGAACCTGCAGCCACAGCACTCCCAGCGCCGCACTCTCCCGAGTGAGCCACGGGTTCGGCCCTTCTCCTCTTCTTATAAGGATACCAGTCAGATTAAGGGCCCACCCTACTCTGGAGTGATCTCATTTTAATTTAACTAATTAATTACATTTGCAAAGACCTTATTTTTAAATAAGGTCACATTCCAAGATCCTGTGGGTTAGGACTTCAACATATCTTTTTGAGGGACACAATTCAAGCCATAACAATATGCTTATTATAAAAAATTAAGATGATAATAGCAGAAAAACACAAAGAGAAAAATAAAAATCACTAGCAATATTACTGCTCAGATATAACCACTATAAATATCCCTCCATTTTTCTTTACATATACACATATAAAATACAACAATTATATTATACATATCATTTTTTAACTTTCTTTTTCTTAAATTATATCCTGGACTTCTTCCAAGTCAATAAATGCGTATCACTCATGTAACTGATACACAATAATTTATCTAACCAAGCCTCTACAGTGGTTCAAGACACTCTTCAACTATTTCTCAGTTTTGAAAAAGATAGAAAAATTCTCAAGGTTTTATGTACTTATTGTTTTTACTTAATCATTTTTGGTCTATCTATCATTATGTTTTTCATCTCATTTTTCCCATCTGTGCCCCACCCCTACAAAAGCCCCACAAGTCCCAGAAGGCTATTACTCTATAAGGCTATTACTCTGTCTCTGACATTTCTTTGTCAGTAGTTTCAGAGTTGGCACAAGTCCTGGCCTATTCTTTTGGATACCAGAACATGCTACAATGCAATCTCAAGAGCAAGAAAAAACCCATGAACGACCTGAGAGATTAGAATCCCCAAAATTGTCTAGCCAGAAGATTGTCTCTCCTGTGGATGCTTTACACTTTTTGTTCAATTGCATATTATAAAGCACAGCAAAACATTGTTGATTTCCCCACCTAATAAGCCAGAATAAAAAACACTTTTGAGCTTAGGCCATTGTCTGTTAAGCCTAGACTAGGGCTTCTTAAATTTTAAAGTACAGACAAATCATTTAGGACTCTTATAAAAATGCAGATTTGGATTTAGTAGGTCTGGGGTGAGAGCTTAGGCCATTGTCTGTTAAGCCTAGACTAGGGCTTCTTAAATTTTAAAGTACAGACAATCGCTTAGGACTCTTATAAAAATGCAGATTTGGATTTAGTAGGTCTGGGGTGAGGCCTGAGTTACTTTTCTAATTAGTCCCCAGGTGATACCAATGCTGCTGGCCCATGGACCATATTTTAATAATTTAGAGCACTGTTCAGGGAAAACCATTGACACTGTATTCTAATTTGGGTTGCCTGGAAAAACAGATACTGAGATGGAGATTTGCCTGCAGGAGGCTTACTGGAGAGATCTCTTGCAACAACAAAAATAAGGGAGTGAAAGAAACAGGATTGAGCAGACCTAGAGGTTGAACTATGATATAGTTGCCATATCAGCCTCAGCTGATTCTACAGGAAGCTCTGGAGCTGGGAGGTCTTTCAGTTGTCTTGAGTTGGGGTAATGGGGTCAGGCCTGTGTACCACAAGATGGACAAGTCAAGGAATGCAGACTTCCCTAAGGGGAGAGACATCTGGAACAAGTCTGCTCCTTTCCATAGAGCAGTTCTCAGAAAGGGATTTGGCTATGAGCCATCACTAGCTAACACTTTGGTCACGTAGATTCCCCTCCAGGGATGAGGCATTGACTTTCCCCTCTCGGTGACCACAGTGTCCACTACTCTGGTGATAAGCCCCAGTGACCTGAGGAAATCATTGTATTATTTTCTATCTTAGTCAAGTCCAAATTTAGGACAGAATATGATAGATGTTTCCCCAAATGTTTCAGTTTCATTAATAAATGGAGTCACATGTCTGTGGAATGTGTCAAGGACTGGAGGCAGTGATTCCAGGGATGATCATTTTGGCTTTACAGAGAAAAGCTCTGGGCATAATTTGAAAACTGCACAAATCATCTTATTTCAAACAGAGAGGCAGGGAAAAGGTTCAGGGAGGCCCTTTGGCAGATACTTTACTGACTGATTTCACAGAAAGAACTAGGTGAGGCAACATCTACAGAAAATGACGTATGCCATCTAGTGGTATTAACTAAAAGCAAAGCCTAATGCCTAAATAAAGATGATTTTCCTGTTCTTATTCAAAGAACTCAATAAGGCATTTATTAGAAGTGTTTCGCTACTTTTAGAGGTAGATATGGGCATTCACTCAAGTGAGATAAAAGTGTCTGGGGTGGGATAGCCACAGGAAAAAGATAAAATTGGATCCACTCACTTTCTACAGTGAATAAATTCCAAATAGATCAGAGAATAGTGTAAACAAAAATGAAACCATACCAGTATTAGAAAAATTTAGTACTAGAAAAGCCAGCACTATAACTCACATGAGTGAATTCCTTTATAACTTGGGAATGGGGAAAACATTCCTACCTGTGATCAGAATTCCAAAGCATTGAGGAGATTAACTTCAATTTAAACAAACAAAAAAGCAAAGTCAAAAGTCAAAAAAAGAAAAATGTGCAAGTTATACCACAAAGGGCTAATATACAAAAACTTTCTAAAATTTTTTTAGAAAATAAGCAAAAAATGGACAATTCAAATTTAAAGAAATGCAAAGAGCCCTTAAACAGGTGAAAATGTTGATTCATTTATTTCAGTTTGTTTTCCATTTTAGGAGTTGCTTTTAAATTATATTTTGTATTTTAAACATGTTAAACATTTACAGGGTTCAAGGCAAAACTATAAAACAAGATATATTCAGAGAAATCTAGTTTCCATTCCTGTTCTCTTCCTCACCTGTCCTTGCTCTCCCCTAGTGGTTAACATTTTCATTAGATTTTGGTTTACCTTTCCATTGTTTATTTTTGAAAATATAAGCAAGTATCTGTTTGTGTATGTATTTCTAACCCCCCTTACAGCAGAGGTAACATAGTACACACGTTCTTTTGTGCCTTACTTTTTCACTTGACTTTATAGCCATATATCTTCCATTTTCTTTAACAGCTTCATAATACCTTGTTGTATGCATGTACCATTTAAAAAGATGCTCCAGCCGGCCCGGTGGCGCACTCTGTAGAGTGCGGCGCTTGGGAGCGTGGCGGCGCTCCCGCCGAGGGTTCGGATCCCACATACAGACCGGCCACTCACTGGCTGAGCGAGGTGCAGGAGCAACACCGAGGGTTGCAATCCCGTTGCCGGTCCCGGTCCAGTACGGGCGCGACACTGAGGGTTGCGATCTGTTGCCGGTCACGAAAAAAGACAAAAAGGGAAATAAATAAATAAATAAATAAATAAAAAGATGCTCCATCTCAATCATAAAAACATAAATGCAAAGCTATACTGAGATATCATTTTTTACTTATCAAATTAGCAAAAATCTAGGAGTCTGACATCCTACTGTATTGGATAGGCTGTGGGGAAACAGGAACTCTCATACATTGCCAGTGTGAATACAAAATTGCACAACCCCTATGAACGGGAATTTAGCAATATTAAATAAAATA
>NW_007726794.1:114792-119242 GCF_000696425.1 Galeopterus variegatus | reverse complement strand
GGCGCGACACTGAGGGTTGCGATCTGTTGCTGGTCACGAAAAAAGACAAAAAGGGAAAAAAATAAATAAATAAAAAAATAAAAAGATGCTCCATCTCAATCATAAAAACATAAATGCAAAGCTATACTGAGATATCATTTTTTACTTATCAAATTAGCAAAAATCTAGGAGTCTGACATCCTACTGTATTGGATAGGCTGTGGGGAAACAGGAACTCTCATACATTGCCAGTGTGAATACAAAATTGCACAACCCCTATGAACGGGAATTTAGCAATATTAAATAAAATAATATGTTCTCTTAACCTTTGACCTAGCAATCCCATTTGTAGGATCTATGCTAAAGATATATTGGCAAAAGTATATGAAAAATGCATGAGGAATCTTTTGTAATAGCAAAAAACTGAAAATAGTCCATATATCCATCAGTATGGGCCAGGTTAAATAAACTACAGTACATCCATATATAACCAAAGAAAAGAATCATGTCCAGTTCCTTTAAACATAGTATCTTGACTGAATAGTACTTCCCTAGTAGGATATAGTTGAAGAAAAAAAGAAGCACATAAAAATTTAAACATCATTCATCAGTCATATGTTAGCAATATCATTATTGTTATTCTGTTTTTATTCTTTATTCTGTAATTGTTATTTATTACCGTCACTGTTTTTATATATGTATATGTGATAGATAAAGCAAATAATCAATCATATTAATATCATTAAGAACTAATACTTTCATCTCAAGAGAAAGGAGACAAAAAAACAAAATCAAAGAGCTCAGCTTTCTAAAAAAAGATTAGAGTACAGATAGAAAAAGGCACTTAATATTCAAGAGCGGTCATGAGTCTTTAAGAAAAAGAAATCTGGGACATCTAAAACCCAGAACAATGTGGAGTTAAGGGATGAAGCTAAAGACAACATAAGTAATTTGCTAAAGTTATGTCTGAAGCAAGAAGAAAAAACAAGTCATAGGTTCGGTTTCATCTCTGATGCACTGTTTCTGGTAAACATTGACGGCTTTTCTGCGGGCGTTTGCCTCCTGAATGCTGGTCCCACTCGGCCACCTCACCTTCACTTTTTACCAAGTTAATTTCCACTAATTCTTCAGATCAGTTAATCATTGGTACGTTGTCCCTCTCCCTGCCCCCCATCGAGAATTTTTTATTATACTCCATCACAGAATCATATTCCTTTCCTTGGTGCCCTTCTCCCCAATCGATAATGCCCCCACACCTCCCTTTCCCCTTCAAGGACCGAAACTGTCTGGTTTTGCTCATCGTCCTATACCACAGAATAGGCGCTCAATAACAATGGTTAAAATAAGGCAAAACTTCCGTTTTGTTCCCATCTTTTCACCCAGAGACTTTTCTTTAGATTGGGAAGGGCAGATTACCTTAGGATTTGAACTTTAAACGGAGCAAAATGACGCTACGAAAATGTTCCCTGCTTCAATTCGTTCGCTGGGCAAATATCATTTAGCCCCTGGCACTAAGAGGCAACGGGGATACAGCAGTGCATAAGGCAGGCACAGTTCTGCCGCGGCTCTTACCAAGTTTACCTGGGGGTGAGGTGGGGCGGTAGCCAACGCAAACTATACCGTCCGTATTTAAATTTCGTCCAAGTCTCCCGTTCTGAAAGAATTACATCCCGGGAAACAGTACGTCTTAATAGGATCGCCGATATTTGAGAATGGAAAAGCAGCTCGGGGACAAGAACTGGGCGTGACTGCACGTCAGATGAATTCCACAGCCGAAGTACCCACCAAAGGCCGTGCGTTAGGGTTTCTAAAGTCAGCGTTTGTAAATCCTGACTCAAGTTGTCTCGCCTCGGGTTCCGTAGAACCAGTTCCTCCGTTAAGAGGGCCTTCAGCCCAGCAGAGTTCGGAAAAAGTGAGAATAAGGTGTCTATTACATTTCCTGAACATATTGTCTGAGGTGCGGGCCGGGCGTATTCAAACACGCTTTGACCAGTAGTGTTCTCCAAAAAATGTGGACATAAAGAAACACGTGAAACTCAACTTTCTTTTCTTGTTTCTCAGGTTTGCCCGCCACACCCTTCGCCCGCACCTCCCTAGACAGGCAGCTCCTGGACAGCCTCCGAGGTCCTGATTTTGAAAAGAGAAGTGGGCCAATCAGATGCGGAGCGCTGTTTGGCGCTGCCATTTGAGCCTGGGCTGGAGTTGCGGATGCGAAGGTCACGGCGGCTCGGGGTGTCTGCGTAGTGAGTGGGGGCGGAAGCATGAGGCGAGCTGCCGGGCTTCAGTGAGCTCATAACGATGTGCAGGCCGGGGCCGCAGGCAGGCTGATGGAGGGAATGGACAGCCTGTGAAACGGGGTGACTGCGGCGACCAGCCCGGGCGGGGACCGGGACTGGAAGAGGCGCCTGAGCAGCCGGCTGGTCCGGCCGCTGGGCTAGGGCGCGGGGGCTCGGGACCGAGAGACGAGCGTCCAGCCGAGTCTTCCTGGGCTGGAGGGTCGAGGAGAAGGGTCGTCTGCACAGTTCAGAGAGAGCTGAAGAGGGCAAAGTGAGGTTTGGAGGAAGGGGGATCATTGAAAGTGGCCGGAAGTGGTGAGCAGCTGGCAACTGGCGTTAATGCCAGGAACCGAAAGAATCAGGTAGAAAGAAGGGAAGTCTGTGTAAGTAGCTGAAAGGATTGAGTGACCAAAAAGAAGGTCAGTGTAAGTGAAGGAAGAGTGAGGTGTGGCTGGATCAAAGGGTCAAGAAAGAGGGTCTGTGTAAGTGAAAGAGGATCAAGGAAAAGCCGTGGAAGTGGCTGGGGCTCGGGGCCGGAGGTGTGGCAGACGTGGCCGGAAGGCACCGGAGCGGAGCTCAAATCTGAGGGTGTTTGGAAATTGGAAGACTTGGTGGCGAACGAGGGTCAGGACCCGGATCCTGCCTCGGAGAGTGGGCGACGTGTCCGAGATGTGGGATCAGAGGCTGGTTAGATTGGCCTTGTTGCAGCAGCTTCAGGCCATCTATGGCATTAAGGTTAAGGGTGGCTGTGGGCAGTGTGATCGAAGGAGGCATGAAACAGCAGCCACGGAAATAGGGGTAAGTTATGGGAAAGGGGATTTAGATTTGGGGGTGGGGGGGGAAGCATATCCTGTGCCATCACTTACTACCAGGTCATGCTAAAGTGTTCACTCTGTGTGGATCAAAACCAGAATGTGGTTAGGTGTATCTAATTCAATCCAGATGGTAAACGGCTGATATTTATAGAATGACATTCTTGATTCTTTTCAGGGATTTTTATTTTTGGTCACTGAGGGAAAGTTGCAGGATTTTCCAACCTTAGCACTATTGACATTTCTAACTAGATTATTTTTTTCAAGAATTTTTTTGTGAAAAGTAAAATAAGTTGGGTATAAAACATTTTATTTTAAATGTATGTGCCTAATTTATATGGTAGTTTCTAGTACTTGGAGACAAAAACTAATAAAATTAATTTGTACAACTCTTAATAGTTTATGCTTTTGAAAAAAAATAAGTACTTTGAGAAGAAAACTACTAACAAAAATAATATACCTCTTAATGTCTTATAAATTCTGGAGAAATTGCTTTTGTTTGCAAATTAATGGCAACACGTTTGTTTATATTTAAAAGCTACAGTAGTTTCTTCTGATTGCAAACTGGCTTTCCAATATCTCAAATATAGCTGGTTTAGTATACAGAAGAATTTGCACATGGGGTTTTTTTTCACCCCTTAACAAGAAAATCTGCTTTAGAGTCAGGTAGACCTGAGTTTGAGTCCTGCTCTATCCCTAACAGGTCTGTGAACTTGGCTGTTTCTTTAATTTCCCCAAGCTTAGTTTCCTAGTCTACAAAGTGGGAATAATGGTTTCTCTCCTTGGATTGTTAAAGGGATTTAAAAAACGGTGATATCTGTAGATAGGCCTAGCACAATGCATGGCATGTGCTGCTTAATTAGCTGCTAGATAATCACTATTCTACATCCTGACAGTCAAGCTATATAAATTCAGCTGGAAACACTATTAAAAATATTCTCTTAAAGAAATATAGAAGATTGTTGTGTTATAAGAATGGGATCTAACAGGAGAGGAAATTAGTTTGAAAATAAATTTTTAGCTCTTTAGCATTTATAAGCTAATAGTAATTTTTGAGCTTTTTAAGAAAAGAACTGGAACTCTTTTAAAATGACACTGTAAGTGATATTCTAATACACAAAATTTAAAAAGCATGTTATTTTATATTATGAAATTAAATTATACCAGTCATTTGTGAAGTCAGTTATTAAAAGTAATGAGACTTAAAGGAAAAAAACCAAACAAACAAATCTGAATTCTAGTTATAGGTATGACAGTTACAGACTTAGGTCACCTTTGGCATCTGATTTATTTTTTCACTTTGGTTACACAGTATCAAGAAAATTCTGATTTACCCAAATAAAGGGGTTTCCCATACTAACATTTTTTTTAGATAACTCACCT
>NW_007726794.1:112884-114509 GCF_000696425.1 Galeopterus variegatus | reverse complement strand
ATTCTGATTTACCCAAATAAAGGGGTTTCCCATACTAACATTTTTTTTAGATAACTCACCTTGAAATGATAATCGTAACAAAAAAATATTCTTTGAATGTATACTGTGTCAGACACTGGTATGTGTTTTACGTGTTTTAATTCATTTAATTCTTTCTGCAACTCTGACTTAAGATCTATACAAGGATGCTGAGAAACATTGTTAATTTAATCAGGGTCATTCAGCTCTTTAGTGGAAGAACCAAGATTTAAAACTAGGCTGTCTTGCCTGTAGGAATCTGCTCTGTTAAGCACTATACTGTACTGTCTTTTCAGCTTGGAATATTTGTCAATTAAATGGGGTCAGGTGCTTGAAAGAGGACTAGTAAAATTTTGTTACTGTGTTGAATCATCAACAATGCTGAATGATTTCTTATTATAAGGTCAAATAAAATTATCTTAAAACGAGTGCTTCAGGAGCCTTCGTGGAGAGCAGACACATCTAAATTAACATGTGTGAGATTAGGTGTGCCCTCTTAATTTTGTATAAGCAAACGTATATAGGCTTGAATTTATTTTTCAGTCCATTAGGCACAAAACTTCTCAATCAGTGACACATTTTTAAGTTCAAATGTATGCACAGATAGTGGCAGATTTTTTATTTACACTTAAGTATGCAAAAACACTCAAATTAACCAACAGACAAGTTTACTCTTGGGATCTCCAGTAGACTAAAACTTGAATGTGAGTTTTTAAGAATGGATTTCAAAGTAGTTAAATAAAATTTGACTTAAATATTTGCAGGATCTCTGCCTTGTATACCTCAGGACATAGTTTTTTGTTTTGTTTTGTTTTGTTTTGGTGTCTGGCCAGTATGCTCAGGACTTAGTTTGAAAAGCACTCTTCTACAGAGTGTAAATGTTAACAGGTCTAATAATAACCACTTCTGATGAAATTTTAGAAAGTACTCAGTGGGTGACTGGAATTGCTGTTTTGCTTATCAATTGACTTAGCCTTTTGTGTAAGTTAGTATTTATAAGGTGACCAAAGGAAATATAAAGTCAATATTTATAACCACTGAAGGCACGTGCAGTATCTTTTAGGAAATGTTAGTGTTTGGGGCCAAATTCTGTTTAAGAATTTCCTTACTAAGCACTAACTAGATTGATGTACTATGATCAGATTGAAGACTGACTGATGAATTTACTAGATTGTTTGAGGGGAATGACTTATCTTGACCATTCTGTGGTCCCAGCACCTAGCATAATGTTTAATATAGTAGTTGTTTGTCACCAAATGCACTTGAAATAATTGTTTAGTCTTGATTGATAGTTTATAGTTTATTTCTGTTATCTTTTTACTTTCTGAGATTTTTAATTTGCTAATTTTTAAGAAAATTTATATTATATCTGATATTTGTGTTAGAGTAACTGAATTTGTCATTTTAGGGTAAAATATTTGGAGTACCTTTTAATACATTGCCCCATTCTGTTGTACCAGAATATGGACACATTCCAAGGTAAGCAGAATTTGAAATGAAGAATAAATATTTCAAACTGGTTTTAGAGGGTTTAAAATGAATAGTTGATTGACACACATATTTGTTTCAAACCAGCAAATAATTTTGTCTCAACATTAGCTATTGTA
>NW_007726794.1:87595-111935 GCF_000696425.1 Galeopterus variegatus | reverse complement strand
ACACTGAGGGTTGTGATCCGTTGCTGGACACGGAAAAAAGACAAAAAGACAAAAAAAAAAACAAAAAACTTCTACATATTTTAATTTGTACTTACTCCCAGCATTGAATTTTAAGGTCCAATAATAAAACAAAATTTTTAAACTTCTACATATTTTAATTTGTACTTACTCCCAGCATTGAATTTTAAGGTCCAATAATAAATAAATGTTAGAAATAAAGTTATTTTTGCTCTATTAAGTCAGAGTTTTCAGTTCTATACCAATTCTTTGGCCATATAACTCAGATTAAGGAATATACTGAATTACCAGTTCAGTAATTTGAGTTTTTTTGTTTGTGTAACAAATGTTAAATAAAAGAATATTTAAGATATTGGAATATTTGTGACTATATTTTATGAAACACTTGAGCTTTTCTGTACCACTTACTGTTCATAAATAACCTTTTGGACAACTGTTTCAGAAATTTCCAGGAAACTATTCCAAAATAGTTTAAATGCTTATAAAGAAACAGTCTTATCACTTTCTTAATTCATTTCCCGTCAAACCAAAGTAGGATTCATTTTGGCTACCCTAGTCCGGTAATCTAGGTTTTAATTGATGCATCATCTAAAAGCCTTTATTGAACACCTTGCTACCTTAGGACAGTTTTCCCCCATTCATTCTATAGATGTAGATTTACAGTCTTCGTAAGGTAACTGCTTACTGTTTTGCTTTTTACAATTATTATTTTTATTCATTTATTTATTTATTTATTTATTTTGGCAGCTGGCCAGTATGGGGATCTGAACCCTTGATCTTGGTGTTATAACACTGTGCTCTAACCAAATGACCAGCCCTATTTTGCTTGGTTTTCCTATAATGAAAACCTCTTGGAATTGCAAAGTCATATCCCCAAGAAAAATGACTAAATCTTCGCTGCAATTTCATGGCCTACTTTAAAAAAAAAAGGGTTCTGTCAGTTACCTTTTTTAAGCAGGGCTGACATTCAGCCACTGTACACCAATACAGCTGTATCCATTGTTTGCATTTGGCATTCATTTTAATTTGTTAGTACCAGCTATTGAATATCAAAGTATCACAAGCCAACAGTGACTAAGATTATTCAAAATAAAGAAATTGAGCACACACTCCTTAATATGAGAAGGATTCTAAGGACTGGGATATATCCTACTTTTTGAGGAATAATGTTAGGGTGAGAAAAGGAAAAACTTGCCTTATTTCAGGGCAAATGTAATAGATTATAGATATTTAAAGCTATGTACACTATATAAGATCACCCTTGAAGAGACAGTAGATAAAAGAAGGACTTAGACAGAACCCTGGGTCATTCTAACATGTAGGGATCTGGTAGAAGAAAAGGAGCCAGAAAAGAAACAGACAGGGAAATACCATGAAAACCAGAAAAGTAGTGGGAAAAGTATTTTTGAGATGAGCAGGGTAGTGGTCAGGTGTGTTAAATGCTGATCGGTCAAGCAACATGAGGACAGTGAATTGACCATGGATTTGGCAAGGCAGAGGCCCTTGATGACCTTGATGAGAGCTGCATCATTGGAAGGTCTTGATTGGAGAGGTTTGAGTAGAGACTGGGATATGAAGAAGTGGAGGCAGTAAAAAAGCAAGTCTTGTGCTCTGAAGGGAAGCAGAGAAATGGAGTAGGATTGAGAAGGATGTGGGGTTGAACAGACATATTGAAGTTGGCATGAGTAAAAATGATGGGACGGACCTTAGAGAAGAATTTGGGAAGCAAGAATAACAACTAAAAGTAAACTTTTATTACAAAGATTAAAGGGATTTGTGGCATTAGAGCTTCCAAAAGGGGCATGGTGCTTCGCCTACTCATGTACTTTGGCGGGACAGTAGGATTAGGTAAGATGTATATCTGGCCACCTGAAAAATTTTCTCTTTCAGCTTTCTTGTTGATGCTTGCACATCTTTGGAAAAGCATATTCATACAGAAGGGCTTTTTAGGAAATCAGGATCTGTTATTCGTCTAAAAGCACTAAAGGTAAACATATTCTTGAACTATAATTTTTCATTTGTATCATTTTCTGATTTGGTCTTTATGATTGAAATATTTTATACTATTACATGAGTAATTATCAGAAATTGAATTTGCAAATAGCTTTCTTCATGGCAGAGTAATCTTTTTTTCCCCAAAAGATATTATATATCATTTATATAGTGCTTTAAAAGTTTATAGAGTACTGGGCCGAGCCCGTGGCGCACTCAGGAGAGTGTGGCGCTGGGGGCGCTGGGAGCGCAGCAGCGCTCGGCTGCGGGTTTGGATCCTATATAGGACTGGCCGGTGCGCTCACAGCGCTCAGCGCGGTGCGGCGAGCCCGTGGCGCACTCAGGAGAGTGTGGCGCTGGGGGCGCTGGGAGCGCAGCAGCGCTCCGCTGCGGGTTTGGATCCTATATAGGACTGGCCGGTGCGCTCACAGCGCTCAGCGCGGTGCGGCCGGTCTCAAAAAGGACAAAAAAAAAAAAAAAAGTTTATAGAGTACTAAGTACTATGTGAAATGAAAAAAAAAAATTTAATTGTTTTTAGCCTTCTAGGAAGGAGTGATATATAGAAAAATA
The DNA here is from genome assembly GCF_000696425.1 of Galeopterus variegatus. NCBI lineage: Eukaryota > Metazoa > Chordata > Mammalia > Dermoptera > Cynocephalidae > Galeopterus > Galeopterus variegatus. The sequence continues at coordinate 109,355 of NW_007726794.1, read as the reverse complement.
AGAATTAAGAGAAATTAATTAGAGACATCTCTTTAATTAGAGTATAACAAAGGATACTTTATTTGCAATAAACTCTGAAGCCCTTCCAAATGCTCAAAATTATTAAATTTATTTCAGAATAAACTGGATCATGGTGAAAGTTGCCTGTCTTCTGCACCTCCTTGTGATATTGCAGGGCTTCTTAAGCAGTTTTTTAGGGAATTACCAGAGCCCATTCTCCCAGCCGATTTGCATGAAGCACTTTTCAAAGCTCAACAGTTAGGAACAGAGGAGAAGAAGAAAGCTACATTGTTGCTCTCCTGTCTCATGGCTGACCACACAGTTGAAATATTAAGATACTTTTTTAACTTTCTCAGGAATGTTTCTCTTAGGTAAGTGGTAATTAAAAGTTTTGGGAAATGATAGTTTAATTTCTCAACTAGCTAAGAATTTAGCCTTGTAGATGATAAATTAAATGTCATTTGGAATGGAAATTTTTCTAAAAAGTATTACATATCTCCTTGCTATAAGAAGTCTACCCTGACTAATTTAAGAAACAGTGTACCAAATATTTTAATATTTCCTTGCCGTCTTAGAGTCATCATAAATTCCTTAATTGCTTATTGGTATTTATAAGATTCATTGTTCACCGAATGGCTTCTGATTACTGTGTTTGTAAAATATTTGTGTTTTACTTTTCAAATTTTTTCCTTCTGCCTGCTGTCAGTGAGCCTGCTTGTTCTAGACATACTTGCTGCCTTCTAATACTTCCAGTTTTCTCTGTGGTTTGAAAATCAGATAAACATGTTCATTGTGTGGAAAAGTGAAGTGTGAATTCTGTGATTAGCATGTTTTTTATTATATATGAAGGTACTTCAAAAACTTGTGAAAAATAGAATTAAAAGATAATACAAATCTTTCGTGAACTTTTTGAAGTACCCTCTTATATATAAATATACAGACGCTATGTATTTGGGTTCTTATGTTCAAGCCAATCATGTAGGTGGGTAGATGAGGGGTAATTGTATTTTGACTTAGTTGTGACTGGTAAAGTAAGCGGTCTTCAAAATGTACTCCAATACGTTATTTCAACTCTCTGTATTTTTATCTTTGGCACCCTCTAATAAACCATTTTGAATTTAAGGTCCGATGAGAATAAGATGAATAGCAGCAATCTTGCAGTAATATTTGCGCCAAATCTTCTTCAGACAAATGAAGGAAAGGAAAAGATGTCCGCTAATACAGAAAAAAAGCTACGATTACAGGCTGCAGTTGTACAGACTCTCATTGATTATGCATCAGATATTGGTAAGATGTAGTTGCATTATTAAATAAACAGGATTTGTTTGTATGAGGGAAATCCCAGCTTCTTCCCTGTGAACTATGGAAACAACTGTTAGAAAGTTGGTGTATTACTATCTAAACATTTTCGGGTGGGAGTGGAGGAAGGATAATAATTGTCTTACTTGAGAATATTTTCATTTAGGGCATGTACCAGATTTTATCTTGGAAAAGATACCAGCTATGTTGGGTATTGATGGTCTCTGTGCTACTCCATCACTGGAAGGCTTTGAAGAAAGCGAATATGAAACTCCCAGTGAATGCAAGAGAAAGCGAAGACAAAGTGTAGGAGGTAAGTGGTAATCCCATTTAGTGGTGGTACAGCAATTTGCGTTTATCTAAAATGCATTTTAATGTAACGAAACATAAGATGTGACATGCCTTTTTGATGCCTACAACATAGTTGGAAAGATGTGACATGCACGTGAAAAGTTAAAATGACAATGCAATCTAATATTAAGTTCTAAATCTTTAACACAAGCGTAAAATGTGTTTAAAGGAGAAAAGTTTCATGGATTGTAATGATAAGGGACTCATCAAAGACAAGGTCGAACTGAGCCTTGAAGAATAGGTAGAAACTAGGGGAATTAGGTGGAAAGTCAGAATACTTATATCCTATTCTAGATGAGAAGGATGCTATAAAGAAAGATTTGTGTAAGGAAGCAATAATCTATATCAACGTTTGTAAGTAGACCAGCATGACTTGAGTGAAGAGTATATCATAAGGATCAGGATGGTATTATGGTGAGTTTGATGCAAAGCTAAAGAATTAGAATATTAACCTGGGTGTTGGTGAACCATTGAAGGTTTGAGTTGAGGCGTGACATGATTAAAATATTTTAGAAAATTATCTGATTAGAAGAATTGAGACTTGGAGGTAAACAATCAAAAATGTGTGGTAGCAATCCAGGTGTGAGACTGTTGTTTGAACTCTATCTAGTGACATGAATTAGTTTGGCGTATGAACTAAATAATGAAGGGGATATTACCAAGAAAGAATCAAAAAGACCAAATGTCTTAATCTTAGTAGAGTTGGTAGTAAGACAGTCTTCTTGGTCAAGAAGACAGAGGCTGTTCCTCCTCCAATTGCCTTAGGAAATTTCTTATCTTTTGAGTATCAGAACCAATTGTTATTAACTATCCCGTTCCTTTTTGGCTTATACACTATTGCATTCTTGTGTTTCTTCTTAATCCCCTTTGTAAATTCCCCTTATGACTTCTGTAATATTTTCCTAGGGCTACTGTAGCAAAGTATCACAAACTGGTGGCTTAAATAACTGAAATTTATCTTATAGTTCTGGAAGCTAGAAGTCTGAAGTCAAGGTGTCAGCTGGGCCTCTGAAGTCTACCAGGGAGAATCCTTTCTTGCCTTTTCTTAGCTTTTGGAGGTGGCTGTCAATCCTTGGCATTCCTTGGCTTGTAGTTGTATCATTCCAGTCTCTGCCTCTATCATCCTTGGCATTTTCCCTGGGTGTTGCTCTGTGTCCAAATTTCCCTCTTATGGGAAACATTGGATTAGGACCCAACCTAATGATTTTATCAACTTGAGTACATCAGCAAAGATCCTAATTTTGAGTATGGTCACATTCACAGATACTGAGGTATCATCCTTGGCATTTTCCCTGGGTGTTGCTCTGTGTCCAAATTTCCCTCTTATGGGAAACATTGGATTAGGACCCAACCTAATGATTTTATCTTAACTTGAGTACATCAGCAAAGATCCTAATTTTGAGTATGGTCACATTCACAGATACTGAGGTTAGGACTTAAATATATGTTTTTGGAGGACACAATTCAATACATAAAACTTCTTACCACAAATGTGGATATTTCTCAGAAACAGATCATCTTTATTACTCTCTTTCCCTTTGTGATCCCATTCACTCCTGTAGTTTCAGTCACTCACATAACCAGATCTCTGTTATCTCAAAAATGTCATTTCCACTTTACTAACAATCTACTAATGCAGACATCTTCACTTCTGCTTTCCCTTCATGCTTTAAGCTCATTGTTTTAAAATGACCATCTTCACCCATTTTAAAACACTTCTACTTGAATTCCATTTTCTATTAATGGCACTACCATTCCCTAGACACTCGGGCTTTAAACCATGGGTTCCTAACTCTTACGAGTATTTTACTATCTATATTCACACAATTTTCATGTTCTATAAGATTCTGTCTCTGCAGTGTTTACTTCATTTTTACTGTAAGAATCTCCTTCAGGGTCTTTGTACCTCCTACTTGCATTTGCCCAACTTATTGCTGTTAAGGCTGACATTCTCAATGTATAACTCCACTCATGTATCTCACACATACACTCTTTAGAAATTCTCATTGATCTACTGATATTTATAGCTTGGCATTAAAGGTCTTTCATAGGATTGCTCTAGCATACCTGTCTACTCTTTCCTATTTCTCCTTTACACATCCTACACTTTAGTCAGACTTTGTTATTTATTTATTGTTTTCCAGACACTTTTGTTCTTTTGTTTATACTGTTTATTGATAATGTTTTTACTTCCATCTACCCCTATTTAAATTGTATCCAGTTGTCAAACTTCAGGTTAAACATCTTATCAAGCGATTTGCTCCCCCCACCCCATTATTTTTTTTCCCAGTGGGGCGCTTTTCTGCTCTGATGTTCTATAATATCTTAGGCTTTAAGACTTTCTGTCTGGTTTTATACTTATTTCTTAATTTTTTTTTTTTTTGGCAGCTGGCTGGTATGGGAAACTGAACCCTTGACCTTGGTATTACCAGACGATGTTGTAACCAAGCTAACCAGCCAGCCCCTTTATACTTACTTCTTGTGTGTGACTCTCTTACCTATTATATTTAATGCTCTTTGAAGGTAGAAGCCATTTTTTTATACATTATTGTATCCAACCAATTGGTTTTTACTGAATAGGCATAAACTATTGAATGAATATATTGTCAAGTTATTAATATTTGGTTTAAACACACAGATACTTTATTTGAGCACATTAGGATAGCATTTGTCAGGCATAACTAAGATACATCAGTTTCATTTGCAATTTGAAACTGTTGAGGAGCTCTAGACCATCAGTGTTTATCCCTATGTTACAGCTAGCGTACTTTATTTGAGCACATTAGGATAGCATTTGTCAGGCATAACTAAGATACATCAGTTTCATCTGCAATTTGAAACTGTTGAGGAGCTCTAGACCATCAGTGTTTATCCCTATGTTACAGCTAGCCTTCTGGGGTTTTTTTGGGGGGGGAGGGATTGGGTTTTACTTTAAAATGCCACAAATACCCATGTGGTTCAGTTGCATTTGCTTCGAATAATCTTAACTTTTTAGAAAAAATTATGGTAAATATATATAATATGAAATTTACCATCTTAACCATTTTTATGTGCACAGTTCCAAAGTATTAAGTACATTCACATTGTTGTACAATCCTCCAACACTTTTACTTTTATTTTGATAAATATTTATTATATGAGTTAGTTACTCTAGCATAGTTTTAAGCTAGATATGACATTTCTCAACAGTTGTATTGCCTCAGAATGTACACAGGATTCCATGGGTAAATTCTTATAATATAAGCAAAGTAATTTAGTCTATCATAATTTTCCTGTTCTTGCCAGTGTAATGTGAATATGTATGTGTGCTCCTCTGTGTTGTCATTGGGTTAATACATCCTTCATAGATGGTGGTACAGTGCTGAGTTCATTAATTTGATACCCCTATGAGTGTGGTACAGTACTTCCTGAAATATATAAAGTAAGCTCTCACATACTTTAATGAGACTATTAAATGGATTGAGACATAATTTTTCCCTTTCTCTGAATACTTGAGGTAGTCTGTACCTTCATTGTGACCCATGATACAATCAGGACAGTTTCAGAGTGTGGAAGGAACAGTTTGTCTTTTAATACTACTGATTTTGCTGTGCTGTTCTAATTATGTGTTACCTGCTGTGGCTGAATCTGTTTGTTACCTGGTTATTTCTTTTCTCTTCTGCTTTGACTCTTTTCCTTTTCATTTGTCTCTTTTTCCTCTCCCATATTAACTTTATGGCATAGGTGCCATAATACTATGTATATTTTTGTAATACTATGCTAGCTTTGTCTCATTTTCTGGACTTTCTTTTTCTGACTACCTCTTAAATGTTTCATTCTTCTATTCTTGATCTTCTTCTCACACTTTGACCTCTTCTCATTCACTCACATTTTTGAAAACTCATTTATGCACTGAAGATTCCCAGATCTATTTCTCCAGCCCTGATCTTTCCACAAATGGATTCATATCCATTTCAGTGTCTCATAAGCATGACTAACTTACATAATTTTCTTTTTTCATTTGTTCACACCATTGTCTACTCAGTCATTAAAATCCCAACACTAGGTGTCCTTATCTGCTCTCTCCCCTCCGTACTTCCCACTGATTACCAAGTCTTGTTACCTTGATCTCACAAATACCTTGATTTCTGCCTCTCTTGCCACTGCTCCTATCTCAGTTCAAACCTTCATCTCTTTCCTCAGCAAGTAATGATTCCCTTTTCTGTACCCTTTCTTACATTATACATATTTGTATTACATTTCATTCTGCATTATATGTCTTAGGGAGGCAGGGAGCTATGGAAGTATAAGTGGGGGATGGAATAAAAATATATCCTTTAGTATTTTTCCTGTTTTGAAATAATTGTTTTAAATAGCCTTAGTAACTTTAAAATGTACAAGCTGATATAGAGTTAGATATTAAAAGACCACAAAAATCAAAAAGAATTCTTGGTGAAAGATAGGTAATTGTTGAGCTATAATTGATTGTATGATTATATATGCCTTCCATTTCAGATTTTGTTAGTGGAGCACTAAATAAACTTAAATCTAACAGAACACCCTCTATTACACCTCAACAGGAAAGAAATGGTAGGTATTTATTATATGTATATGTTTAAATGAAAATTTCTGTAGTATTCTACAAATAACAATTATAATAATAATTACCTAATTTAAGTTAATAATCAAATTTAGTTTAATCAAACTTAAAAGTTATTTTCAACAGAAATATTGTACTATATATACGATGTTGTGCCATTGCTGATTATACTGGATATAATGAACCCAAAATTGTAGGTAGGAATTTCTTTTAGTCTGTTGTTATATCTTTAATCTTCTTAATCATGCTTTCCTGTTGCTTGTAGTTTGGAAGCTATCGAACATGTGAAATAGCCCAACTTCATTTTTGTTTTAGAATCAGAAGTTTATTAACATATGTTCCAATTTTTTATCCTAATTTGTTTATGGCTGATATTATTCATTAACAAAAGTTTATTAACAGAAGTTTATTAACATATGTTCCAATTTTTTATCCTAATTTGTTTATGGCTGATATTATTCAGCAAATAACAGACCAATATGATCTTTTGCTTTTCAGAGGAAGAAATTAACTGGTCAATACTCAGTTATGATAAAAAGCAAAAATAATACTTAGATTTAGATCAGTTTTTGTCTCAACTCCTTGATTATAATTTACTTTCCTGTATTAATATTTAATGTGTATCATATACAACTTTTAGTCTATTTGGTTTAAGTTACTGCTGTTTCTTAAGACTCTTGCCTGTTTTTGGCTTTCTTATTTTCATTTTAAGTAATTGCAGAGTTAATTTCGTCATATAACATATGTTGGATAATGTAAATGTATTCCTGGCACACCTGTTTTTTGGTTAGCTCTAAGTAATAGCTTTATAAGAAGAAATTATATAAAGCTTTGTGTTTTATCAACTCTGTGGGAGAAACAACAAGTTGGTTTTATTTTGTTATTTTTTCAGTACAGCTCTCTGTATCACCAGTGATTCTTACACCAAATGCTAAGCGTAAACTGCCAGTAGATTCTTCTCATGGATTTTCAACTAAGAAAAGGAAGTCCATCAAGCACAATTTTAACTTTGAACTGTTGCCAAATAACTTCTTCAGTAGCAGTTCTACACCAGTATCAGGTAGCAAATAAAACTTACATAATAGGGTTGTAAAATTAACATGAGTACCTATTCTGGGCAAACTGCTATTTCATATTAATATCACCCTTAGGAGCCAGAATTCCATTCTATGTTTTATCAAATCTCTGAATTTTTGTAAAGTTCCCTGCCTTTCAAAATAGACACTGGTTCAATATAATTTGTGTGTGTGTGTGCGTGTGCGTGTGCGTGGTTTATTTCTATGCCTATTGGAAGTTATGATAAATAACTCAGAGTGAGAGTTTGTGCTTCTGTTGATAGCATTGATGCTCAGATTTTATGTGATTGGACATCCTGAATCCTACTTTAGTTACTTCTGCATCTATAGCTATGGCTCTATGACTGTCTTCTGTTGAGTTGAGGTTGCCAGAAGTTTGATCATCTCTGAATCCAGAGTGAGAGTGTTGCCATTATTCCGGGTTATGGTTTTGGGGAGGGGCTATTCTTAAAGTTTTAGACTCAAGTACCTTTTATAGAAGCTTTAAAACTTTGTTTACACTGTTCCTTGTGGCATGGTTTCCAGATTCCTTACCAGCCTAGCCACCTTCTTCCAAATTAACTACAAGTTCCTAATGTGGCCAACCAGAGCCTCCAGAGAATAATATAATATGATCATGTTAATTTGAATACTAGATTTTTGATAGTGTGGTCTTAGATTTGGATGGCTCTTTTAGCACAAGCAGAATACAAGTTGGGCTCATATTAACCTTATGATCAACCAAAAATGAAGTGAAACCCTGATTAAGCCCTAGGTCCTCCATCTCATATTTGTCTCACATTTAGTCAAAATGTGAATAAATTCTGATTTTCATAGATTTTTATTTTGTTGGTTTCAGTATTTTCTTTTTTTTTTTTTTTTTGGCAGCTGGCTGGCACAGGGATTGAACCCTGGACCTTTTTTTTAAGCACCATGCTCTAACCAGCTGAGCTAACTGGCCAGCCCCTATTTTGTTGGTTTCAGACAATCTTAAAAATTGCATTTTAAATTTGTTGACTGAATTATGAGCTCTTCTTCCCAAAAGCCACTCTTGTTTCTGTTATCCAAAAGGTTTATACTTTCCTTGTTAGTAATATTAAAAAGTTGAGCAGAATAGCAACTTGTGATTTTCCAAAGAAAACCACTTCTTCATAGTTTCTTTATGGTTCATTAAAGTGTAATGATAAGAACTTTGAAATTTATGTCTATAGCTCTTTCAGTATTCAGAGGTTGGAGACTTAAATTCCTTAAAAGTAACTTAGTGTTTTCTTAAATTTAAAGTCTTTTCAATTTGGAAGTCTTTTTCCAAATAGCAAATGGGAATTGTAGTTCTCCCTGCCTTTGCTGATTTGTATTATAGCATCTTCCGCAAGGAATGAACCTGTGATAAATTTGCATCATTCCATATACTCTAACTTTGCCTCCTTGTGACCACTGGCACATTTTCAAGATAACTAAATTGCAGCCCTGGAATTCAACCACCTACCTCATATTAGATGTATTAGATTGGCTTCCAAAATACTCTAACTTTGCCTCCTTGTGACCACTGGCACATTTTCAAGATAACTAGATTGCAGCCCTGGAATTCAACCACCTACCTCATATTAGATGTATTAGATTGGCTTCCAAAATTTTCTTTAGCCAAATGCACTCAAAAGTCATTGTAGTGGTTGGATTTTTTTTCTTATTTCATAACTATTTCACTTTTTTCATCATTTTTTATTATAATTGATTTTGTGATATAAATGTTGTTAAATAACAATTAAACTGAGCTTTGGTTGTAACCACCAATTATTCACATGCAACATGGCAGTAGCCATGTGGTTAGGCAAGTGTTATAGATAATTAGTTTTTGTTTGTTTGCCAAAAATATTGGACAAATTACACTTCAGAATCAGGTGGACGGTTGACTAGCAGGTAAATCCTGAATACTCAGACTCCAACTTGTTTGTTAATAGTTTATTTTTGATAATAGTATTAATTAATCTCATGTACCTGATACTGTATTGGACACTTTATATGCATAATGGTAATATTTCCATTCATCATAAAAATCCATTTTCTGAGCTTAAAGCTATTTAGTAAGTGCTGGGGCAAAGTCAAATCTGCTTTCAAGATTTGCTCTTTCTTCAAACTGCAACAGTGCCCACTCCTCCCTTGTATTATTAAAAGAGTTTAAAGCAAAACTCTAATATAAAAGTAATGCTTAATGTGACCTTCAATTGGCAACTAAAAAGTAGGAATGGGTACTTTTTTTTTTTACTTGGGATGTGTTATTTGACAAGTGAGGATTCTAACCACAAATTATATGATTTTTGTTGTTGCTTGGAGGTGGAAATTAATGCTTTAAATCTAATTGCTACTATTACTATTTTATACCTTAATATATTAAAAAGAATATAAGTACATGTGGTATATTACATGTGGTTATTTTTTTAGTTCACATTGATACAAGCCCAGAAGGGTCATCTCAGAGTTCACTCTCTCCTGTAGCCCTCAGTGGGAACCATTTGATCAGTACAGGTGTGCCAAGGCGAAGTAAAAGGATTGCAGGCAAAAAAGTTAGCAGGTAATTTATCCAGGACACATTGTTTTCATTGGATAAATATTTGGTGTATATAGTTAATAAAATATTTTGTCTTTATTACCAAGAATCATATTTGAATTGTAATTTTAAAAAATCTTCTCTGCTTTTATAGTCTTACTAATCAAGTGCCCTTTTATACCCACCAGAAAAAGATTCCTAATTGAAACCCATATTGCATGCTTAAAATCCTATTTTATGTTGATGGTGTAATATTAAAATTTCCTGTTAGTTTAAAAAGCTAATCTATCCTAATGATCCCAATTTATGTGACTAACCTTTATGATAAACAGATCGTTTTATATGCAAATACAATGTGTTTATATGGTATCTTAAAGTTTAACTGGTTTTAAAAAGTTACTACTCTGTTCAGTTATTAGCAGTATGATTTGCTGTGGATTTTCTTTCAAATTTCATTTTGCCAGAATTTCTCTGGTGTTTATGCTATAAACTGACATTTTTAATACCACTCTTTTTAGGGTGGAATCAGGAAAAGCAGGCTGCTTCTCTCCTAAAATCAGTCGTAAAGAAAAGGTTCGAAGATCTCTTCGTTTGAAATTTAGTCTAGGGAAGAACAGCAGAGATGTAGTAAGTGTCTTACCTTTTCATTGATCTGCTTAGATTAGCATAAAGCTATAGACTTGATACTAAAAGATCCTCTCTACCTTTTTTACCCTGCCTCCCTCCAGCTACTGTCCTGTTCTCTACTCCTATTTATACCAAACTCTTATGTTTGAGTTGATATCTCCAGTTTCTCTTTTTCTACTCTGCTTAAATTGATTCCAGTCAGGCTTTCATCCCAACACTCCACCAAAACTGCTCTAATCAAGGACACCCATGAATTCAACGTTGCTCAAACCAGTGGTTAAATATTAGTCCTTATTCGACTTGATCTGACAGCAGCATTTTTCACATGATCACTTGTTCCTCTTTGGTATACTTCATTTCCTTGCTTCTTCCTCACTGGTTACTTTTCGAATTTCTTTGCATCAGAATGTCCAAATCTTAGTCCTTGGACTTCTTTTTGCTCTCTCCACTCATTCAATGTGGTCATGAGCTTTAAACATCGTATATTTACTTAAAATTTCCAAGTTTAAGTTCTCCAGCCCAGAATGCTCTCTTAAACAACTTGGCTGTTTCTTAACATCTGCCTACTTGACTTTCCTACTTGGAAGTCTAATCCAGTAGACATCTCAAATGTAATCTGTACCAAACAGAGCTCCTGAGATGCATTTCTTTGCTGCCACTATCCCCCTCACCAAACTTCTGCCTGCAGTTTTCCTCGTCTCAGTTATAGCAACTCATTCTTCCAATCACTTAAGCCAAAAACCAGGGCAGCATTCTTGATTCCTCACTTTTTCTCATGCACTGTGTCTAATCCATTAGAGAATCCCGTCTAACTTCTGCTTTCAGAGTATCTCCAAACTGACCATTTCTCAACAGTACTACTTTTCCCACTTTCTCTAAGTTCCATTCCTCTCTCAGCTGGATTACTACAGTAAGCTACTAAACGGTCTAACTGCTATCCTTGCTACAGTACTATAGCCAAAATTACCCTTTTAAAACCCAGTTAGGTCATGTTACTCCTCTACTCAGAACCCTCCAATAACTCCTCATTTCACTCTGATTAAAAGCCATAGTTCTTACACTGACGTGCAGCACTTCAAATGATCTGTTCCCAGGCTACATCTCTGAGCTCTGCTCCTGGCACTGCCCTTTGTTCGCTTTGCTTCATTCTCTCTGACCTCCTTGCTTTTTGTTGACTGTGCCAGCCTTTGCTCCAACCTCAGAGATTGCACTGGCATTTTCCTCTTTCTGGAATGTTCTTCCTCCTTAAATCTTCATGGCTCTGCCCTTATTTTTCCTTACTCACAAATCATCTTCTGATCACTCTATTTAAAATTACACTTCTACTCTTTACCACTTCATATTCTTCTTACCCTGTTTTAATTTTCTCTACAGCACTATTTATCCTTGGGTATTGTATTTATACTACATACTTTTTTGTTTTGGTTTGTCTCCCTATCTAGAATATAAATTCCATGAGGGTAAGATTTTGGTCTGGTTTTTCTTTTTTGGCAGCTGGCTGGTATGGAGATCCAAATCCTTGACCTTGGTGTTATAAGACCACGATCTAACCAACTGAGCTAACCAGCCAGCCTCTGGTTTCTCTTTTTCACTATTTATGGACTGGCCCTGGCATAGAGACAGCACATACACAGAATTTTTTAAATTAATGAATATTCAAGTTTGCTTTTAGTAGATCATAAAATATCAACTAATAGCCAAGTCAGTGTTTAAAATTTTTATTAGCTGGCAAGAATATTTACTTGCCTTTATTATAAAATTGTCAATTATATATATGCCTTTTTAATCAGCTTTAGATTTTGATAACTGCAAAAAAATTTTCTGTTGTAATATTTTGAATTAACCAAGTTCATTTCTTAACAAAACTTCCAATTTTTTTCTTCTGTACAGAATGAATGTTCCAGTGTCAGTAGACATGAAAATGTTGGTCGGCGACTTGCAAATCAACAATGTTTAAAAAATAGGATTGATTCTGTAAAAACAGGTCTGCTTTTTAGCCCAGATATTGAAGGAAGATTATCAAAGAAAGGTACATTTACATGATACTGTTGAAATTTTGCCCCCAAATTCTGTGTTAGTTGTTTCTTTAATGGTAAAATATATTAAATAATTTGCTGCTCTAGAAATTAAAAATCTGTATTTGAATATTGAAGATATTTGAATTGGCAATGTATTTTTCTATCAGCAACTAGAATATGCTTATATATATAAATATGAAAATATTTGACATTCTTATGTTAAAGATTATTTCTTTTAACATAAATCTTTAATTTACTAGAATTAAATGCTTAGTGCCTCTATTTGCCATCTGTTTGGATAATATTTCAAAACTAGGTCAAATGTAAAGGATTAAAGCACTGTACTTATTTATTTTAGGTTCAAAAAAGATCAATAAGTCTGAGGAAAACTTACAAACTCCAGAGCAACTAGATGGAACCAGTTACCGGATGTCTTGGACAGGACCTAGTAATTCAAGTTTTCAAGAAGTAGATGCAAGTGAAGCTTTTTCAATAGTGGGAAATCTTGAGGTTGAAAACTCTTCTTTGGAGCCTTATATTGCGGTTGAAAAGTCACATGGTACTTCATGTGAACTTACCCCTTCCGATTTACACAATGAGCATAATAGCAACACAGCAGGAAGCTCCCTGAGTAGGGATGAAAAGCACTTGACTACAGAGACTTTGGTGAAAATTCAGAAAGCATTTTCTGAATCTGGAAGTAATCTTCAAGCATTGATAAATCACAGGCAGTCATCAATAACTAATGTGGGAAAAATAAAATTAAATGAAACCTCTTATGTAGAATATAGCACAGAGAAAAATCTATTTGAAGCTAATGATTTGACTGTGGTAGAATCAGAGGAAAAGTATGAACACCACACTGGTAAAGATGAAAATTGTTTTTCAGAAAGAGACTTCTTATCACATCAAACTAAAAAATTTGATAGAGAAGTGACTTTAAAATGTTATTCAACTCAGATGAAGGTGGAACATGAAAAAGGTATTCATTCAAATATATCAAAAGAGTATTTAAGCAGGCAAGAATTCCCCAGCGATGAACAAATAAAACAGCAGTCCCCAGGGGATAAACTAAATACCAAATTAAAGGAGAATGAGGATATGATTGAAGAGAACTTACTGAAATGCACAGCTTCTAGGGAGGGCGAGGCCAGATCCCCTTCCTCACAGCAGAGTACGTGTAATCTAACCACCTTCTCAAAACCTAGGCCTGTGAGAATTGCTAAACAGCAATCACTAGTAGAAACATGTGATAAAAAAGTGTCTGAAAGTTTACAAATGACAGAGCATGGAAAGGTTTCAGATCATATACAGTGGTTTAACAAGCTCTCTTTAAATGAACCAGATAGAACCAAAGTTAAGTCACCTCTTAAGTTTCAGCGTACACCTGTTCGTCAGTCTGTTAGAAGAATTAATTCTTTGTTGGAGTATAGCAGACAGCCTATAAGACATAAATTAGGCAGTCTTGGTGATACCGCTTCTCCTCTGGTTAAATCAGTGAGCTGTGACAGTGCCCTTTCCTCTTGTAAAGAAAGTACATCAAAAGTGTCCTCTATTTCATGTACCAAATCAGGTCCTAAAGAACAGAAGTCTGCATCATGTGAACAGTCAAACATTGATGCAATTTCAAAATCAAGTGTGGAGTTAATTCCTAAGTCTTTCTCAAAGATAAAGAGGCACGCAGATTCAGTGAATGCTTCTCTTGGGTCTGCTAGAGTTTGTAAACAGGAAGTGATATCTGATGGCCAAATTAAGATTCCTTTGGATGACTTGACTAATCATGATATATTAAAATCTGTTGTAAATAACAATATGGGCATTTCTCCTGGGATAAATAACAGAGTCTTTAGGAAACCTTCAGAAAAAGAAAGGGTCTGGTACAAAGGCTCTCCAAAATATCCTATTGGAAAAGCTCAACTACTACCAACAAGTAAGCCAGTAGACTTGTAATTGGTAAATGTTATACTTGTCATTAATGTAAATAAACTTAGCAATTGGTGATATGACTTGCAGGATAATCTACATGTTCGTTTGTAGCTCAGGATGATAGTTAAGCAATAAGTTTAATTTCACTGCACAAGCAACTTGGATTTTTATACTTGTATAAATGACTACTTTGTTTTTCTTAATTATGGTAGTATTTAAACTTTTTAATTTTATTGTGATCTCTTAAAGCAGTGGTTACACTGTATTTTTTAAAGAAGTTGTCTGGATATATATGAAATTAATTTTTGAAAACTGATTTTTATGTGAGATAGGGAAGAGTGGAGCAGGTTGTGCTTATTTCCTGTTATTCCTCCAAGTCAGATAAGATTTCTCCAGCAAATTTCTAGCATTTAAAGGGAAGAGATAAGACATGCAAATCTCGTGTCTTGAATTATATTAATGTTTATTGTCTTTACCAAAATCCCTAGAAATTAATTTGTTTCAGTAGCATCCAAATGCTTTTATTTCTATTTGGGGGCAGAGTAAGTTGGTTTATTTCACTTGTAGATGTACCATGTGTTCACTTGAACTAAGAACAATGGCTAAGGCAAAATAATGACTAAAGTGTGCTCATATATCGTGGTGCAGAACTAATTGATGACTTTTAAGCCATACTATATTTTTAAAGGTAATTTGCACAAACATATTTATCTGTTTTGTCCAATATAGAAATGAAAATTATTTGAGGAATAATTAAACTTGAAAAAAATTAATCAAGGTGATTTCTTATATGCAGGTGCTTGATTATAGAATTTGAAATAGTTGATACACCTCTGTACATTTTACTTGGATAAAAACCTGTGACAATTTTGTCTTGTGTGTAAATGTTATTTATTTAGCATAGACATTAAAGATAACTTTCTATAAAATGACTTGCCTGAGACTAATGAAATTCAAAATGCCATTTAGAACGCGAATGAAATTGTCAAGCAAATCTATCTAAATTTATATTTTAAATTATTGGAAATTACACATCATTAAGGGAAAACTTATGAACAATATAATGTATTTTCTAGGTTTTAGAGGAAGGAATTAGCAGACAGAATCAACCACTAAAAATAGTTTTGGCGAATGAAATTGTCAAGCAAATCTATCTAAATTTATATTTTAAATTATTGGAAATTACACATCATTAAGGGAAAACTTATGAACAATATAACGTATTTTCTAGGTTTTAGAGGAAGGAATTAGCAGACAGAATCAACCACTAAAAATAGTTTTGCAGGTCAGTTGTTCGAATGCCACATTTAGATGTTGGAGCAGAATAGAGCCGCATGCACACCACTTGGAACAACTAGACTTACAGTGTGTGTATGTATGAGGAGTCTCAAGTCATCAGATGTTTGCTTTACCAGGTTCTACTTCATTATGGTGTATCTGTTTTATTTCAAAGCTATTTTCTGTTTCTATATTTATTACCTGGAAGTCAATGCTTTCTAAGAACTATTCAGTATTTGACTTATATAAGGACTAAAAATCTGTAGATACTCATAAACATAATGTTTATAACAAACAGGTTTGCAATATAGACTAGGTAAGAATTTGAGATATTGTATTTCTAGTAGTAGGCACAGAAAATATTCATACACTTGGAGATATATGTTGTCTGATTCAAAGCAATTTTTTTAACTTCACTTTTGAATTTTAAAAAATGCATTTTTTTTTTATATCCATGGGAGGAGGGATGAAATGTTGAATTGAAAGACTAATTCAGTAAGAAGGCGTAAGGGGTTAACTGTACACAACAACTGAATTAGTGTCTTTTGTGAGGGATCAATCAGTAATGAAAGATGTTTGTTTATTTTTTTAAACTACCCACATCACTCCCATTTTTGTTAGCTGAAAGCTGCAATACAGACTATAGAAATATGAAAGTGAATAGCTTGGAGACATGGTAATTGGAGAGTCAGGAAAGTTGAGTTTTAGACTTGATTTAATCTGATTTCATTTTTTCTTAGAAAATGGAGATAATGTCATTTATTTAAAAAAGAGGTTTATTTGGCTCACAATTCTGGGGCAGCTGCATTTGGCATGGACCTCAGCCTGCTTCCACTCGTGGAAAACAGAAGGGAAGCCCACATGTGCGAAGAGATCACATGAAAAGAAGGGGAAGCAAGAGAGAGGGAGAGAAGGTGCCAGGCTCTTAACCAGCTTGGTGGGAACAAATAGAGTGAGAACTCACTCCGAGGGAGGTCATTAATCTATTTATGAGCAATTCACCCCCATGACCCAAACACCCCTCCCACTAGGTTCCACCTCCCAACACTGCCACATTGGGAATTAAATTTCAACATGAGTTTTGGTGGGGACACATCACATTCACACTGTAGCACTTTATAATGTTAAAGGTGTCTGGACATGTGCAGTAACTTCAAGGATTCTTTTCACTTAGTAAGTGTGAATAAAGGTCTAATATTAATTTGGTTATCTCGTAAGCAACAAATAAATACAACAATGCATAGAACTTAAATCAGTAGGCTGCTAGGCAATATTCTATAATCACTAAGAATTTAATACAGGATCTCGATAATCATCAAGTCCAGGATATATATGGTAGATGTTTTATTTTAAAAATACCAAATTTCATGTGAAGTATTGACATTTGGTATATTTCAGTCCAATTTCCATTCAACACAAAAGCAGTAAATTGTAGTGATAAACATAAAATGAAGGTAACTGAACAATGCTAAAGTAAAATTCAGAATTGAAAAAAAACCTCAATATGCATCAATAAATATTAAACCCCAGCACGGTCTTTGAGCCAATCAACGGTAATTGTCTTGTTAATTTAGCAGGCACTGAAGCAAAAAGCAGGAAGAAGAGCATCCAGTGGAAGGAAATGCACTGGGAAAGAGGCTTGGCTTTGAATCAAAAGGCCATGTGTCTCATGAACGAATTTTTTTTTTTTTTTCTGACTGGTAAGGGGATCGCAACACTCGGCCACGGGGCCAGCCCTTATGAATGAATTTTGTTGGTCTC
The DNA here is from genome assembly GCF_000696425.1 of Galeopterus variegatus. Classification (NCBI taxonomy): domain Eukaryota; kingdom Metazoa; phylum Chordata; class Mammalia; order Dermoptera; family Cynocephalidae; genus Galeopterus; species Galeopterus variegatus. The sequence continues at coordinate 91,916 of NW_007726794.1, read as the reverse complement.
TATTCATTGCATAAAATTGCTGTAGATGATGGATTTGCTATATAGAACTAATGTAAAGAGATCTGGATTCTAACCTCATCGAGTTACTTAGTTATTGTCAGACCCTCAAGTACTTTACTCATCCCCAATCTTAATGAAAGAAATTTGCAGTACTATATTATATGGCTTTACATTTCAATTTTTGTATTTGAACAGATTCCAAATGTTCAAGATTGCACATGGTAGGTTCCCTATAAACCCTTATTTAACAAAAAATTTGTGAGCTTACCTGGATATATTTCTGCGATGTGTTGGGAGGGAGTATGGTTTCTACTCAGGCCAAAGGGGAATTTTACTTGACGTTTGGTGTGGGAGTTTAGAAATAACACTCAAGAGTTAATATTCCTAGATGTTTTCAAGCTTATCACTTTAACAGAAGTTTCTATCTTGTATTAAATATCCCCATTGTTTTCCTGCTCTGTAAAAGAGCTCTTGAAAGCGGTGTATACCTTATGATTGCCACCATTAAAAGTTCTTAGGGCTTCGTCTTTTGTCACTCCTACCATTGTCTCTTCTCTCTTCAAGCTAAAAGACTTCAGAAAAGAAAATAAATCTATTCTGTTTTATAAGGTAGCAAAATTAATGGTGGCGATCTGGCACATTAAAATTGCTTGAGACTGAGAAAGGAAGTGAATGAATGACTTTCATAGGGATCGATAGAGGAAGATAGTCTTTAGGAGGTTTCACAGTCAAGAGCTTTGTGTGCAGAATGCGTAGGTTGAAGTTCTGTGAGGCTCTTGGCTAGAAGCACCCGCACCTGGGATGCTCTGGAGGGTGCTGGTGCGGCGACTTCCACCTGCTAGAGGCGGGGCGGGGGCGGAGCCAAGATGCGGAGGGAGGTGACGCACACGCCATCCTTCTCTCCGGGCTCCCGGCTCGACCCCCACCGAGTCCCAGCCCGTGGGACGCTCCTCCGGCTGCGCTTCGGTGAGTACTTAGCTGATGCGGGCTCGGCCTATTGCCTCCTACGCGAGACGTGCGGTTCTTCTCAGGGGTCGGGGGTGGAGGGCGTCCCACTGAAAGCCTTGAGCTGTCGGCTGGGGTCACACAAAGGACGGGTGGAGGATCCGGGTCTTCGGCTATAAATAAGGGGAAAGGAGTACTGAGGGAGGAGATTGAGTAGTCATCAAATCAGAACGGCGTTGGCGGGGTTGGAAACGAAACAGACATCCTACATTCAGAGCGGACAAAAGGAAGATGGAGATACAGAGGCTGGTGTTTGCCTTCGGCCTTTTCCATCAGAATGGCAGGTTTTGCTGTTGCAACAAAGAGCTGTTCTCAGCTCTTTGGAGAGCAAGGTTTTGTATCTAGGAATGGCTAGAAAAAGCCTTTCCTTTGCAGAAAAAGCAATTGGATGGTATGAATATTTTCTTTCAGGAAAGAAAATGCATGGTTTTGCCTCCTCCTATCTCCCACCCCTCAACCCCAGTAGAAGAATGACCAGTAGGAGGGTTTGCATGGCTGCTGCCTGCAGCATCCATCCTAAACAGGTTAAGCATCTGTCAGGGAAGCTGCCTGATTATTGTTCCCTTGTTCTGGCGTATTTGTAGAAGCCAACGTGTAGGACAGGTTGACTCTCCGGACTGGTTTTCTCCCTCTCTTTCAGCTGCTCTGTCTTCCCTCTTATTATTACCACTCCCCCAAATTCTAACCTCCAGAACTGTAAGGCAGTGTTGCCAACATAACAGTAATATAGGTGCTCACTCTGTGCCTGGTTTTGTTCTAAACCCTTTTACATGTATTCACACACTTATCCTCACAACAACCCTTTCAGGTAGATGCTTTTATTATCCTTTTTTTGCAGAGGAGGAAGCTGAGGTACTTGCCCAATATCACCCAGATAGCATGTGATCAAACACTGTGAGCAAGCATGGTGCATCTACCCTACCAGATTGCAGGGCAGAGCTTGAGCTGCGGGTATTTTTGTTCCCCTCAGGATATCAAACGTGTAAGATGTTTACTAAGCTAAAATGTTCCCTGCCACCACTCTTAACCTTTCTGTGCTTCTTTACCATGTGTGTCTTCCTAACTCTCCCCTGTAAGCCTTTTCTTCTCTGAGACTGGAAGAACTCAAGATGTCACTATCTCTCAAAATTGAAGCAAGTTTGTTTTTATTTGTTAAGAGAGGGAGAAAGTGGTGGAGGTAGGCGTAATGCAGAACTTTGGGGGAGCTGCAAGGAGAATTTAAAAAGATGAGTAAGAACTGCCATTCTAATCTAGCTTTCCCAAGAATGCAAGTACAGAGGGGATTGGATACCTCAGACTGTTGTTTTTTTAACGGGGGAGCTGCAAGGAGAATTTAAAAAGATGAGTAAGAACTGCCATTCTAACCTAGCTTTCCCAAGAATGCAAGTACAGAGGGGATTGGATACCTCAGACTGTTGTTTTTTTAAATACCTTTCCACAGTGATGTCCTGTCTAGAATGGTCACTTAAGACAAAAGCAAACCCTTAAGGACTCATTGCAGTCCCTTTCTGGAAGATCCTTGAACCACAACCTGGAGTTGTTACATAATTGCATCATCACACTTGCATTTTCACAATGGCCCATTGCAGCCCATCGATGTAAGTGTGGTCTTTTTTCTACAGGTTAAAAATGGCCTCCAGGATGGTCTCTACCTTGCTATCTGGCCTACTCTTTTGGCTGGCATTTGGATGGACTCCGGCATTTGCTTACAGCCCACGGACCCCTGACCGGGTCTCAGAAGCAGATATCCAGAGGCTGCTCCATGGCGTTATGGAGCAGTTGGGCATTGCCAGGCCACGGGTGGAATATCCAGCTCACCAGGCCATGAATCTTGTGGGCCCACAAAGCATTGAAGGTATTTATTGTGTTCTGATGGTTTGAAGTTTCCATTAACATTTAAAATAGTTAATATATTTTTAAGAGAATCTACTGCCTCTTCCTGTGTTCACTTTCATTCAACAAAGTGTATACATACATATATACACACTCTCACATAAGGTCCCTGTCTATGAGCAGGGACCTTATCTATCTAATTCACAGATGTAGCCCTAGCACCTAGCACAAAGTCTGGTGCTTAGTAGGTGCTCAGTTAATATTTATTGAGTGAATGAAATAGCATCTAGTGTCATCCCTAAAGAAAGATTAGAATCCAGACCTCATGTTTTCCCCCTCTGCTGATCTGAGGGAAAGTGTTTCCTCACATAGCTGCCACTTTGAGCCAATGCCAGCCACTACTTGTGAAAGATCCTACAGGAGCTGATTTGATTCATAGGATGACTTCTATATACCTAAGAGGAGCCAAAAGAGATACTGACATTAACGGATTAACTATGAGGCCAGCCTGTGGCTCACTCGGGAGAGTGTGGTTCTGATAACACCAAGACCGCGGGTTCGGATCCCTATATAGGGATGGCCGGTTGCTCACTTGGTAGAGTGCGGTGCTGACAACACCAAGTCAAGGGTTAAGATCCCCTTACCGGTCATTAAAAAAAAAGAAAAAAAAAAAAAAGAAGAGTTTAACTATGTGAAAAACTTTTCTAAATATTTAAAAATATAACAATTTCATTGAATAGTAAATTAGGAATAATTAAATTGTCTTAGGTGGCAAGACCATTTCCTCCCTGGATTTTTCAAAGTTTCTGGCAATGTGGTTGTAATACTTTTATTAGAAAGCAATACTTAGTTCCTGTGCTGTTTAATGATTTACTTATGAAGAGAATCTACTCTGAGCTGGTGGTACAGCATCAGACAGGTGCCTTATTTTCATGCCTCACTTTGTATCCTCCCTGATTCTAAATGATCTTCTCCACTGAGGTGGAATCCCTAAAGCAGTAGCATGGTTCAATGCAAGGGAGCATTTTGTTACAGCTCAAGTGTTAGACCATGTGAGTGAATCCTAAGGAACAATGTGAATTCTCTCAAAATGCACACCCAACAAATGCTATTTATTCCCTATGGATTCATTATGCATAATTTTGCCTAAGTCTGTGATTTCCTAAAAATGCTATCTGCCCCAGGGTTCTGTGAGTGCCATGAATATAGATATATGATTCTCATTTCTGTCTTATTCCCCAGTTTTAAGCTTTGAGTAAAACTAACTCTGTGAGATTGTTGTCTATTTAGGCTGACATTTGATTTCAGGGGTTGAGTAACACAAAGGATTTGAATCAGCAGGCGTGCAAACCTAGCATAGAGCTTGAATCAGAACAAATCAGACAGGGCTTCCGCCATCCCTTCTGTCTTTTTTTTTTTTTCTTTCGTGTCCGGCAACAGATCGCAACCCTCAGTGTCGCGCCTGTACCGGACCAGGACCGGC
>NW_007726794.1:83368-86867 GCF_000696425.1 Galeopterus variegatus | reverse complement strand
TACCGGTCTGTATGTGGGATCCGAACCCTCGGCGGGAGCGCCACCGCGCTCCCAAGCGGCGCACTGTAGCAGTGCGCCACCGGGCCGGCCCGCCCTCCCTTCTGAGGAGAATCTAAATCCTTCTTGGGCCGCCTTTTGCTTCAGGCACACCTATCCATTTCAGACCAGTGCTTTTGAGACAATCAGTATCTATCTGCCCTTTAACACAGAAAGTGCTTGGTTAGTTTACCCAGCAGTTGTCATGGAGAAGGCTCTCCGAGTTTCTATTAATACCTGAGGCCTGATCAGCTGTGCAGGGAAAGAAACAGCTACTCCCTGGGCATCAAAAGCCTGTATTTATCCAGAGCCTCATTTTATTCATTCAGCATCCAGCTATTTATCACTCACTATATACCAGGCACCATGCAGGAGACCAGAGCAGCTCTATCCTAGAAGATTCACAGTCTTGGTGTGGGGGAAGATAGACATATAAAAAGTCATTATGGTGCATACTGGAAAGTGTTTTAGTAGATGTACAATCAAGCTGCTGCCATGGAAGCAAAGAGTAGGAGTCATTTATTCTGCTCAAGAGAGGATGGGGAAGGCTATAAGGAAATGCTTCTTTGAAGAAGCAACATTTGACCTGGGTTTTGAAATTTGAATAGGAATTCATCAGGAAACCACAAGTAAAAAGGCATGGAAGAGCATGGATTAGGACAATCTTGAACTGAAAACTCTATTTCCATTGTTATCCTTGGGGTAATGTGCTATCATAGCAATCTTAAGTCTCCCCTATCAGGGTCTGTGTAAAGGATGAGTAGAGACTTGTACAAATTTAACAGCTTAACATAACACCCATTTATTATCTCAGCTTCCACTGGCCCAGAGTTCAGCATGGGTTAACCACTCCCTCTGCTCACAGTCTTGCCAGGTTGAAATCAGGTATTGACCAGAGATACAGTCTCTGGTTGGAGTTTCGGCTCCTCTTCCAACCTCATTAAGGTTGTTGGCAAAATTCAGTTTTTTGCAGTTATGGGACTGAGGTCCCCTTTTTCTTGCTGGCTCTTGGTAGGCTGGGACCCCTGTCAGCTCTTAGAGGCCACAGTGATATTTTAAACTACATGCCCTCTCACAACATGGCAGCTTACCTCTTCAAAGCCAGAGGGAAATATTCCTTTAGCCGTCTAATTATAAAGTAATATGATTATGGGAACAACTATCCCATGACCTTTCTCATATAACAAGGGAGTGATATGATATCCCATTATATTTACAGGTCCCCCCAACTCAAAGGCAGTTATGCAGGGCTCAGAGCAGGTGCAAATCTTGGGGGATCATCTTAGAATTCTGTCTTTTACAGCTTGGATAAAAACTAACAGAGAAAATAGTCCAAAGAGATTGGCAAGGAAAGAAACAAAACAAGAAGCCTAGATTTTTCTCAGTCCTGGACCTTGGCATTTAATTTGCTGGGTGGGCTGATACTTATTCATGTGAATGTAGTATTGTTTCAGCTCATCCATTTATTTGCATTTTCTGTGCTTAGCCACTCACACTAATTCCCTGTGACAGATATATGAAGTAGCTTCCATACCCCTTCCAACATTTATTTTAGGATTTTATTACAAAGGACCAAGTTGGAAAAGTTTTTTATAAAGTTTTTTTCTAATTTTTGTATAAAGAATATACATAATACATATATTCCAGTGTGAACTTTAACACATATTTAACATGGTATTTATGAGCATGAACTATTCCCAAAGATACCTGTATTCAAATGCCAGCTTCATCATTTATTTGTAGTGTGACCGCAAGAAAATTACTTAACTTCTCTAAGCTTGTTTAGCTTAGGGGTAGGATTTAAGTGTACTTTCCTGCAAGCAGGTATTATTCTAATCCAGAGAAGCAAAAATAGTTTTAGCAAGCATGACTGCACTACCATGAAATCATTTCTAAATGAATCATCATCATCACCACTTTAGATAACTACTGGATGCTAAGTTCCTTGTAGGCAGACTGTTCATTGCCCGACACATGACACATAGATGACAAATACCTATCTTATTTTGTCTAATCTGATTAATTAATTATATGATCCTTGGATTTACTAATCTTATCATTGAAGGTGTATGAACCCTCAAATATAAGATTATAAGCTAGACTTTTAGTATAGTATATAGTATCAGTATAAATTCTCATTAGGTCACAGAATCATGTATCCTTTTAAAAAAAATTTTTTTTTAAACTTCCCTTCTTTTATCCCATATCTCTTCTAGTTACTGTACCATTTTTCTGTCAAATATAAGATTATAAGCTAGACTTTTAGTATAGTATATAGTATCAGTATAAATTCTCATTAGGTCACAGAATCATGTATCCTTTTAAAAAAATTTTTTTTTTAAACTTCCCTTCTTTTATCCCATATCTCTTCTAGTTACTGTACCATTTTTCTGGTACAGCAACCTTTCCACCCATGCTGATTGTGCTTCCTCTCATTCTCTCCTGGTCCATTGTAGTCTACTGTTCCCTCCACTCATTTGTCAAATCAACAAGTATTTGTTGAATCCCAGGCACCGTTTTTGGTATCAAAGTGGCAGGTCTGGGAAATATAGTCCTTAAATAAATAACTAAAATATGTAATATGTATAATGGCTGTAAGTACTATAAAAATATAAAACAAAGGAAGAGGATGAAGGAAACAACTTAAAATAGGGGTTGAGGACTCCTTCACTAGGAAGGTAAGCAAAAATCTGAAAGAGCTGAGATAGTTAGCTGTGTGATGTTTGAGGAAGGCATTACAAGCTAGAGCAGCAAGTGCAGAAGCCGTAAGACGGGAGCAGGGTTAGTGCGACTGAAGCCCAAAGACTTGAGGAAAGGAGTAGAAGATGAGATTGGGGTAATGGCAGGGAAAGGGAGGTAGAAGGTCTGTTGTGTGGGGACAGATCATATTGGGTCTTACAGTCCTATGAGGACTTCAGCTTGTCCTCTGAGTATATATCTGAAATCACTGGAGGCTTGGCATAGAGTTCTGTGGCCAGCCTACCTTTTAAAAGGGTCACTCTGACTGCTTTGTTAAAAATATGTCAGTAGGGAGGGAGGAGTGGAATCGGGGAGGTTAGTTAGGGGGCTATTGTAATGATCCAGGTGAGAGGTATACTAGCATGATAGCTATAGAAGTGATGACACATGCTCAGATCATGGTTATATTCTGAACTTAGAACCAACAGGATTTGCTGGCGAGTTGGAGGTAGGAGCTGAAAAACAGAAAGAGTCAAGGGTGACACCAAGATTTTTGGGCTGAGGAACTAGAAGAGGAACAGTTTTCTACAAGAAGAGCAAGTTTTCAGGGGAAGAGCAGTTCAGCTTTGCATGTGTTAATTTTGAGGTGCCTTTTAGACCACTCTAGTCCATGCTAAATTCACCTACACTCTGGTGTCATCTACTCAGCCTGTTAGCATCATTCAGCACACTTGACCATTCTTTTCTTAAAATTCTTTTCTCTCTTAGTTTTGTTGCCAAGAAG
>NW_007726794.1:38040-82619 GCF_000696425.1 Galeopterus variegatus | reverse complement strand
GGCCTTTAAATGTTAAGTGCTGAGGTCAGGGCTGGGCCTACTTCTCTTGTTCTTAATTCTCTGTTGAGATAATCTCATTAATTCTTTTGACTCTAAATTTATTTCTTTGCTCATGACTCCAATATTTGGATTTTCAGCCCAAACTTCTTTCTTGTAGATCCATAGACTTACATGAATCACTAAATTACCATATCCCAGTCTTGATTTCTTTACCCATCACTTTCCCCCACCTGTTTATATCAGTCTTTTCTGTCTAAATGAATAGTGCCGTCACTTAGCCAAATATGCAAGCTAAAAACCTGATCACTAAATTACCATATCCCAGTCTTGATTTCTTTACCCATCACTTTCCCCCACCTGTTTATGTCAGTCTTTTCTGTCTAAATGAATAGTGCCGTCACTTAGCCAAATATGCAAGCTAAAAACCTGGAGTAATCCTTTATTTTCTCCATCATATGTCATGCCCAAATTATAAGCATTTCTGTCTCTAAAATACATCTGTACTTTGCCTATCCTCTTCTCTCTAGATCTGCTCCGAAAACCCTAGTCCAAGACACCACTGTGTCTGGCATAGATTTCTGACATTGTCTCCTGACTCATCTTCCTGCTTCTATTCTTGATCCCTTTCCAGTTGTTCTCCATAGGAAAGGCAGAGTTAAACTTTAAAAGTTTAAATCAGATCAATGTCACCCCTGTGGTTAAATTTCAATCACTGACTTCCCATTGCATCTTGAATAAAAATAACTCTTCTTGCTATGACCTACAAGGACCCACACCTCCTATACGCCCACCCCTTACTCTGCTCCACCTGCCCTATTGCTCAGTCACACCAGAATCTCCCTGGCTCAAGGCTTCACCACTCTTTGTGTAGCCATAGCCTCCTGTTCAGGTCTCACTTTCAAAGTCACTAACTCAGAAAAGTCTGCCTGACTGCTCTGAGTGGCCCCTCATTCTCTGGCACAGTGTCATTTTGTGTGTATGTGTGTTTTAAGCTCCGTAGCATTTTTGTTGTCTATAATTGTTTGTCTACTTGCTTGTTGTCTATCTCCGCATTGGAATGTAAGCTCCATGAGGCTATATCTCCTTTATTAACTGCATTATACCCAGATACATAGTAAGCACTCAGAAAATATTTTAGGAATGTATATACAATATCAGGGAAAAATAAATATATCTGGTGGCAATAAGTATATAAATACCATTTGACATCTGGATTTATCAAGACTTTTCCCTTTCAGTTCATGGAAAATATTTTATTTCTATTCTGTGTTTTAAAAAAACCTCCCCATAAGTTCTTGCCATGAGCTCAGTGATATGTGTTCAGCAAAATGTCTGTTTACCTAGAATTGACTGTGACTATGATCACCATGGTGAAAGGTCTGTGCCCTTTGTACCGCATTTATCTAGAAAAAAGGACTGTTCGCAGTTCTGGAACTAAACCAGCAGAGGGCCAACTAGACTAGAAGTTTATTTTAGAAGATTCCTGAAACCTGGTAGCCAGCCTCCTGCTTGTTAATAGCTCAGAGAGGTCATGGAAGAAGTATTTGCCAAAAACATCCAGAGAAGACTGGGGGTTATTGTTTTCTTCTCCATGGGTACTTTAAAAACAGCTTGGTGAGGAGCATCTTTCAAATGTATAAATTCTTAGCCCAAAGCAAAACAAAAACACAAAGTAAAGACAATTAAATGGGGACCTACTTGGTGTTATACGAAGAAAAGAGCATGTACTTTCATGACAAGAAGAACTGGGGTCATGGACATATTTTTTACTGGCTGTGTCTGATCTTGACAACTTTTTGAGCCTTGGTTTTCTCATGTATAAAGTAGGGCTTCCAGCCCACTCTTACCTGCAGTCAGCGGTGCTCTTAGTAACTGAATTGTGGGCCTGCCTCATTTGCTTTGTGGCTTATCAACAGTATGTTTTAAATCTTTAGTGACTTGCCTCTTACCTTATTTTTTGCTGCTCATCCGGTTAGCAATATGTTTCATTGCACCTTGTATTTCAGCAGTGACCATCATCTTCCAAGCCCAGGGTTACTCAGTGGTCCTCAGAACATAGCTAAATGGCTACTGTTGTTATATTATCCCCAGAAAAAAGTAAAGCCACCAGGTGTCCAGTGGACTGATTCAGAGAGCCATTTGCTATGGGATGGAGACTCTTGGGAGTCAGACTGGCTCATCCTGCTGACACTGATGTTGGCCTTGGATGAACCCAACCAGAAAATGTGCTTCAGTTTTCAGAATGTTAACAGCCTCAGGTAAAAGTGGTCTCCTCAGAGCCACCTGCTCATTTTCCCACAACTCTAGGCCACCAGCTATCTAGCATTATGATAACACCAGATATCAAACCATTAAGATAGAACTTTATGAATTTTAGCATTTGATTGTTCTGAATAATTGTAAATCTATATTGCCAAACATAAAAATAAATTCCTTTGGACCTCAAATTTTTCATCTCAAAATAAAGAGAACCAAGATTTTTTTTAAATAAATGTCAAGTGGAGACGGAGTCCTTTGTAAGACAGCCTTACTTGAGGCAGATCCTAAGGAGCTTTTACTTGGCCAACCTTTGGCCTTGGTAAGGGAGCTGCAGTGCCCCCACGTTGCCACAGAGGGGCAACGGTTGCCTCCCATTTGAACATTAGAGGGAATAGAGAAGTAAACATTGAAGAAGTTTCACTTAGTTTCAGGCTAGTCTCTCTCTACAGTTGGAGGACGGAGTGGGGCTGACTCTTGACCCAGGTGTCCTGACTAAAATCTGTTTCTGGGCTTTCCCCATCCTGGGGAACCAGTGAGAACACTGGATTTGCAGGCTAGCTTTGAGTGGATTGGGGCCTCTAGTTTGGTCCATGTCCTTTGGGGTTACCTTGAGCTCACCTTGAACTTCAATCCTTAAAGTCCCTGGATGATTTTCAGTTTTCTGTGTTAAGCAATTGCATGGACAACAATAAGAAATTCAAAAGAAATGGGGGGAGGTTTTTGTGGGGCGGGTGTGCAAGATAGAGAAGACAAAAATGATGATTTATGGGTGTTTAGGGTGCACTGGGGCATCCAGGTACTGGTGTCCAGAAGGAGCTTAGATGTATTTAACACAGGATTTTCAGAGTCATCCCCTTGTTAGTGGTGGCTGATGCTATGGGAGTGGATGAGGTTACTGTGGGTGAGTACCAAGTAAGCAGAGCAGAGCACCTGAGACAAAGGCCCAGAGGGCTCAACACCTAAAGGCAGGTAGATGAAGAAGACACTACAAAGGAAACTGAGGAATATTGGACAGAGAGATGAAGTGTAAAAAAGACAAGGAAAGAGTGTTCCAACAAGGGGCAGTGGTCACCACTGTCAGAATCAGCAGAGAGGTCACGTGAAATGAGGACCGTCGGGTGTGAAGTGTTCACTCGGTGTAGCAACACACAGGTTACAGGGGCTTTGGGCAGTGGAGTTGGGGTTCTGTGGAGTATTGGGGGCTGAAACCACACTGCAGCAGAGTGAGGTGACAGCAAGGAACATGGAAGAAGACCCGATAAAATGTGTTCCTAGAACATCGAGAGAGGTCACGTGAAATGAGGACCGTCGGGTGTGAAGTGTTCACTCGGTGTAGCAACACACAAGTTACAGGGGCTTTGGGCAGTGGAGTTGGGGTTCTGTGGAGTATTGGGGGCCGAAACCACACTGCAGCAGAGTGAGGTGACAGCAAGGAACATGGAAGAAGACCCGATAAAATGTGTTCCTAGAACATCGAGTGAGTGGGAGGATGGGGTGGGGGTGATGGAGAGCCGAGGAAGGTTTTTGCTAAGGTGGTTGTTTTAGGATGTGAGAGATTTGAACTTGCTTAAGTGCTAATTGCCAAGAACCAGTGGAGAGGGAGAGTTGAAGACTGGGGAGAAGAGCAGGCCACTGAAGAGTTGGGAGGGCATGAGAACTGGGGTACAGGGGGAGGCAGAGGGGCAGCGGGATGGGGACAAGTTTGGAGGTTTTGTCCTCAGGTACTTGCAGGCACTCTGCTGTTTCCAGCCACCTGCTCCATTAAATTGGAATGCAGGAATGAAATGTAGACAGTCTCCCAAGTCTCTTTTCATTGCCAGATTATACATCTCATATTCTTCACCTGTATGGTTTTTGATATTTTAAAACTTCAGACAACACTAGTTTTAACTTTTTATGAATATAATCTAACTACTAGTTATTAATCATATTATATACTTTTATATTTACTTTTTATACCTCATAATATAAAATCCAAGATCAAAAGATCTAGAGAGCATCATCTTTGTCTATATTCTATTTTGCTTGATAGTAATACATTTTAGTTAGGCATAAACCTAGAACGAAAATGCAAAATAATCTTAATGGGCTGTTGGGGAGTTTTGTGTGAGTATTTTATGTGTCTTTGCAACAGTGCAATTTAAAACATTAATGCAGTCTTACCGCATGGACAAAATGTGAAGTAATATGTATCCCTCCAAAATAACAATTTGTTAAGAATCAATTTTAGAGTAGTAGGCTTAGTAATTGTAAACAGTGCTTACTCCATGTTAGCTAATAAGCAGAAATTGCCGTCATCCTAGATTAGGATTGTTTTCAGATTATGTGAATTTTAACTCATATGAGATCTTCGGTGCACCCTTTAAATAAAATGTGACTGTCTTAAAATGGCAAGGAGGGACACAGAAAACAACTACAACTACTAAAATTAAGTTTACTGTATAACAACTGCTAACTACTGTGTCGGTTGTCTGACTGTAGGACAATCATTGTGAAGTGTTTGCTTCTGTATGGGTCGGAGCCTGGACAAGTCTGAGCCCCAGTGTATTTTCATGAAAGTCACTACAACCCATATATATTAATCAGGGTTCTTCAGAGAAACAGAACCAATAGGATGTACATAAAGAGAGGGTGAGAGTTATTTTAAGGAATTGGCTCACGCAATTGTGGGAGCTGGCAAGTTGAAAATTTGTAGAGTAGCTAGCAGGCTGGAGACCTAGGGAAAAGTTAATAATCTCGAGTCTGAAGACAGTTTGGAGGCAGAATTCCTTCCTCTTCAGAGGACCTCACTCTTTTCTCAAGTCCTTCAATTGATTGGATGAGGCCACCCACATTATGAAATGCAATTGGCTTTTCTGAAAGTCTACTGATTTAAGTGTTAACCACTCCTAAATACTACCTTCACAGCAGCATCCAGACCAAGCAATTGGGCACTAAGCCCTAGACAGGCTGACACATAAAACTAAGTAACACAGTTGCCATCAAGCCTCTGTTTTCTTTTTTTTTTTCCTTTTTGTCTTTTTTACTGACCGGTAACGGGATCGCAACCCTCGGTGTTGCGCCCGCACCGCGCTCAGCCGGTGAGCGGGAACCAGTCTCCACATGGGATCCGAACCCTCGGCAGGAGCGCCGCCGCACTCCCAAGCGGCGCACTCTCCAGTGCGCCACCGGGCCGGCCCATCAAGCCTCTGTTTTCTAAGGAAAATTATTATAATCCACAAAAAGACGATCTTGTACTTTTGATTACCTCTTTCATAGCTTCTGGATCTCAAGTTGTCTTCATGCACAGTGTCATGCTTACCCCTAACAATCACTTCCTTGAGACAGGCAAGGAAGGCAAGTATTCCTTGCCACATCTTACAAATGTGGAGAAAGAAGCTCAGAGAAGTGACTTATCTAGGGATGCAGCTTGTCTTAGTCTGTTTGAGCTGTCCTAACAAAAATACCATAGACTGGGTAGCTTGAACAACAAACTGTGATTGCTCACAGTTCTGGAGGCTGGGAGGTCCAAATCAAGGCACCAGCAGATTTGGTGTCTGGTTCATACCAGCACACTTCCTGGTTCATAGATGGCCATCTTCTTGGAATGTCTTCACATGGCAGAAGGGGCAAGAGAGCTCTCTGGGACCTCTTTTATTACCGTCATATTGGGGATTAGGCTTCATCAAATAAATTTTGGAAGAGACATATTCATTTCATAGCATAGCTACTATTTGTGGGTTCGGAGCCTGAGCTAGACCCCAGTGTTCTCTTCTTCTGTTCTGTCCAACACATCATGCTGCTTCTCAGGCTTGTTGATTATAGATATAGATGTATAGATGTGGACAGGTTTGAACTTAGACCAAACTGTAAAATAGGTCTCTCTTTAAGGATGATCCACACTCCTGGGCTCATTGTCTATACTTCTTTGTATTGGCTGCTTGCAGACTCTTTGTGAATCAGCACTTACGAAGAGGAATGAATTGGTTGCCTTCCTCACTAGACTATAAGGTCTTTAAGAGAAGACACAACGTCTGCCTTACTTTTTGTGTCTGCAGTGCATAGACAGGACCAGGCAAATAACAGATGCACTAAATATTTGTTGAAATAATCTCACTGTATTTGCTCCCCAGAAACAACATTGACCTCTGGGATGCCAGCAAATGAGACTAGTGTTATTCCAATCAAGATTATCCAGCCCTCACCACCTATAAGTACATCTGGAGCATTTTAATGATAATAACCCCAAATTCACTGGCTTTTTGCACACTTGCTCACTAAGGACATCAGCTCCTTGCAAAGTGCCTTAAGTATTTCTGGAAATCATAGATTACATCCTATGTATGATCCTGAACATAATGAATTGCTCTGCTATCATGGGGCAGTTACCTATTTTTCCCTTTTTCTCCCCATGTCCCCTTCAGCTGGGCACCACCATGTCTCCAGCTATCTCACTGTCTCCTACTACAGCTGACAGGTGCCACTGAGCTGTTGCAGCCTCAGTGCTCTGTTGCAGTGAGTGTTGAGTTAGGAGGGCAGGGGGAGATCTCTTCAGTGTATGCTATGGTCTGAGTGTTTGTGTCCACCCAAAATTCATATGTTGGTACCTATCTCCAATGCAATAGTATTAGAAGGTAGGGAATTTGGGAGGATTAGGTCATGAGGGCTCCACCCTCATGAATGGGACTAGTGCCCTTATAAAAGAGTCCTGAGGGAGCTTGTTTGCCCTTTCTACCACGTGAGGACAAATAGAAGGAGGAGCAAACCCTCTGCAAACACAGAATCTGCTGGCACCTTGATCTGAGACTTCCCAGCCTCCAGAACTGAACTGCCAGAAATAAGTATCTATTGTTTTGAAATTACCCACTCTAAGGTATTTTGTTACAGCAGCCCACATAGATCAAGAGAGTCTACCTTGACATCTCTAAATCCTAGAGAGTTTTTAGGAAAGCACAGCTTTATTTTTTTTCTCACTCCCCCTCTGTCAGTAGGATTCACTTGGGAGGCTGGACAGGGAGATGAAGCATTGGGCACCCTTCCTCCCACTGACCACTAAGGCATTACTTCTCCCTGCGTCAGGGCTGGGAAGCCAACACGTCTTTCCTTTAGTAGGAGCTTGTCCAAGGAGGTTTCTTAGTTCCTCATGCATATAGGCTTCTGGCAGGTGTCTTCCCAGACATGCCTGTCCAAAGCCCAAAGTGTTCAAGCAGGGACTCTGTTTCATGTCACCTGAGACATGCCATCTGGAAAAAGGGTGAGGCAACAAGAAGCATGCTGAGTCACCAGGGAAACCACAAGGAACAATTTTCCACAGATAATTGACAGAGTGGATCATGCACATGTAGGAAATGGAATAGTGGGAACTAAATTTTGTGTAATATTTTACGGTTTGCAAAAATACTTTTCAGTATTCTGTCTCATTTGATATAACCTTTATAAGGGTTAAAAAAAAGTTTACAGTTGCCCATGATCACACAGCTTGAGCTTTATGAGTTAGCTGGCAAGCCAGCTGTGTTAGGTTTGAATGCATCTCTCCAACCAGCTGTCTTCCATCCCCAGAGACTTGTATAATCCTGTGATATTTAGCTGAGAAACTGTAATGATGCTGGGAGTCGTGGTAAACCACATGTGGATTTGGGCGGATGGTGTTTCAGGGACATGAAGCTTCAGAAAGCAAATTTTCTGACAAACTGCCCTTTTGGAACAAATTGGTGCAAATACCTTGGGCACCACAGTTCATAAAGAAAGCTAGTGAAACAAACTGGAAGGGTTTAGCAGACCACAGCTTGGCACCGCAATTAAGACTGAATGTGCACTTTTGACCATGGTGGGCCATGTGATTTTACTAGAGGATGGGGCATGTGGGGTACGGGGAGACAGGAAGAGCACTGAGGAAGAATCCTAGGGGTCTAGACGTGGCTCAGGCCAGCCATATGGCACTGAGCAAGTCCATTAAATACTAGGAAGTTTAGTTTCCTAATCCAAAAGTGGAGAAAAGGGGCCGGCCTATGGCTCACTCGGGAGAGTGTGGTGCTGATAACACCATGGCCCCGGGTTCGGATCCCATATAGGGATGCCACTCGGGAGAGTGTGATGCTGATAACACCAAGGCCACGGGTTCGGATCCCATATAGGGATGCCTGGTTTGCTCATTGGGTGTGCATGGTGCTGACAACACCAAGTCAAGGGTTAAGATCCCCTTACCAGTCATCTTTTAAAAAAAACAAAACAAAAATGGAGAAAAGGTGTCTGGTTCATCTCACAGGGTTGATATGGTAGTCAAATTGAATAAAGTATTTAAAGCATTTTGGAAAATATAAAATGTTACACACATTCAAAGCATCCTTCTCATGGGCATCACTTCTTGCTTCCTACCACATATATTTCCAGGTATAAATGGCTTCAGGGTTGGTAGATGGTCATGTTTTTCCATCATACATTCCGTGCTCCCTGTGTCCTTCTCCTAAGCATGGCCTGGGAAGACTGCCCCCAGTCATTGCATTTACTGTTGAGGAGTCAGGTTCCCACCTGGCTTTGTAGACACACTGCTCCCTGTCAGTGTTGACCTTAGGAGTCAGGAACGTGTGACTATGGATGCTTTCTGCAAAATCTGGTAAATTGCAACTTGTACGTACTCAGACTAGCTCTGTTCCATTTTTTGCCCCTGTGACTTTATAATATTGTGCTCTCCATGAAATAGGTTTTTTAAAAAGGAGCTTTAAAGTCAAGAAGACAATTAAATCAGCTGCCAAGCCAAGAGTGAAGCATCCTCCTGTGTACCGAGGGGCAGTGTAAGAAAGCTGGCAGGGGCGCTGCTGCACTTGCCCCCAGTTGCTTGAGAACAGGCTGTTCTCCTGCTGGCGTCTCCATAGCCCATGGTCAAGACACTTCCCTGAACTAAACATCCCATCAAAATATCATCTAATACATTTTCACTTCTATCTTCTCAACAAGTAATTATCAAGTGCATACTATGTGCCAGGAACTGTGGCTTTGATATGTTTCAAAACCAATAAGTACATATCTAAAAATTATGTAGAATCTTTGTAAAATAGGTAAGCATCAGGCATTATCTTCTTTCAGCCTTTTAGTGAAGGTTAAACTCTGACCTGAGGAACTGAGCAGTTTTATAAACAATCTGCTTTCCCACTTACTTTTCCATTCCCTGGCAGCATTTCCCATTGGTGCTTCAGTCTAGAGGCATCAGAGGTGTAAGAGTGACCAAACACAAGAAAGGTCAGAAATAATGAACTGTGTTTGCATGCAGGGCCAGCTAAATGGGTGTGATACAAACAGATATCCAGGTGATGGAGTTTGGATGTGTTGTCCCCTCCAAAACTCATGGAAATTTGATCTCCAATGTGGCAGTGTTGGAAACTGATTGAGTCATGGGGGCGGATCCCTCATGAATGGATTAATGCTCTCCCTGGGGGAGGGGGGATTAATCAGTGAGTTCTCGCTCTATTAGTTCCTGCGAGAGCTCATTACTTAAAAAGACCCTGGCACCTTCTCTCTCTCTCTTGCTTCCTCTCACCATGTCATCTGCTTGTACCCGCTGGCTGCCTGCCACTTTCCGCCATGAGTAGAAGCAGCCTGAGGCCTGTGCCAGATGCAACTGTCCCAGAATCGTAAGCCAAGTAAACCTCTCTTCTTTATAAATCACCCAGTCTCAGGTATTTCTGTTAATAGCAACACAAAACGGACTAAAACACCAGGGAACAGCAAAGGAGAGTAATAGCAGGGCCTGTGCATCAGCGCTTACTGTGACTTGAGCCCTTGTTTGGTAAGCTGAAGTCTCGGTGGGGGAAAGGGACATAAAAATTAAAATGCATATCTACAACATACTATATTGAATCAGAGAGCCCAATATGTGGGTCAGATTGTCACCACTGAAAGTTCTGGAGGGGAATAGGGCATCAGCCCCCAGAGAAGACTTCGCAGGTCAATCGTACTTGATCTGGGCTTCCTTGAGGAGGGGTAGATCATAAGGATTCCGGTTCAGACAGGAAGATGTGAGAAGAAGTATTCTTTTAGCCAGCATGTGTTGAATGCAGGGTGGTGCTTATGGCGTAAAGGAGGTGGCAGGGAAGGCTGGACACATTTAAGCCGTCACCGAGTTTCTCTGCTTAAGAATATCTGAGAACGGGTCCATGGTCTGTATTACTCACCCAGGGAAGCTCCTGCTTCTGCACCTTGCCTGTAGAGTGTCCCTTAACATCTCTCTTTCCTTGCAGATAAAAAGGCTGCCCCAAATCTGGAGATACTCTCAATGATGACAGCAGCAGTGGTATTGGGTGGGCCAGTGGGTTGGATATTTCTCTTCATGTTGGTCACATTCAAACACAGATGTCACCAACATCATTGGGATCACAGGGGATGGAGGAGGGTATCAGAGAGATAATAAAGGGAGCGTGCCTCCTGCATTCTGAATAATATCTGAAATACACCTTTCCTCTGTAAGCTCCATCTTTTCCAGGTGGTTGTTCACTTGGATACATTTGATTATACGCTCTTAGAGGGTCAGATGCGGACCTCTCATGGCACTGTAGACTGTCCTCGGTGCTCTGCGGGTTGGGAGGGATGGGGTAGTAAGGGGCAGGAGGAGAAGTGTGCTACTGGCTTTTGGCTTGACCAAGACAGAATGATACTTACCCAGGGCCAGGGTAATGACTCTTCCAGCAGGGATTCATGGCGGGCTCATGGCACTACTGGTCACTGCCTCCAGTAGCCTGTCCAAATTTTTCTTTGCATGAGACAGAGGTTGTGGCTGAGGGGACAGCCGGTCCTGGCAAGTGGCCTGCCCTGCCCTGCAGAGGCCCAGGGGACCTTCCTGATGCCATCTTTCCGGTACAACAGCTCAGCAAGCCTGTGTCAACAAGCCTGGCACGGTTTGGACGAGATGTGAGTGACTAACGTTTTCCTCCTGAGCAGCAGGAATGGATGGGCCTGCTGGGAAGAATCCTTTGTTGTAAACTACCAAAGACGCCTGTCTCCTGAATTGAACCAGCGGGTCTCTTCTCCTGTCTCTTGCTTTCTTTTCTTTTTTTTTTTTTTCCTTAATCCTTCAACAGATGATGGGAGGGACCATTTTCTGAGTTTGTCCAGACACTGAATAGCCCTTGGTCGTTGAAGTGTGCAAAAACATGGCAACCATGCAGGTGCTATTGTCTGAAAATGTTTCCAAAGGAAAAGGAAAAAAGAGCGGTTATTCTGACAGTAAATGATACATTGTACTAATATTGGAAGGACTTTTTTTTTTTTTGCAAGTGTGGTCAGTGAATAGAATTTTTGGCAGGCGTCTCCCATTTAACTAGGTCTGTATACAGCACACTGGAGCCTGGTAAGCGCCTCTGGCTTTTTTACAGGCACAGTTTTGGTGCCTAGGGGTCTGGGATTGGACAAGCAAGACATGTCTGCAGGCAGGGAGTGGTCAGCTGGCTCCCAGCACACCACATTCACAGCTGTGACAAGAGTAAGTTATCAGGAACTCCACAGCTCCCTCTGCAGCCTGCCTATGCACCTGGGCTCCTCCTGACCCTGCCTCAATGTGTCTATGCTCCAAGGCAGGTCAGATCGCCTTCCTCACCCTTGATCATGGCATTGACGAGAGTGTCTGGCTGACATCAGCCTGTCCCCAGTCTAGCCAAAGGAGCTGCCAGGCGACTGGCAGAATGTCCTGCAACTCTTATCAGGTAGTACTAGCACTGTTCTGATGGAGAAGCAGAAAGAATGAGGGTATCTTGGGTTTGGAGTCCTGTTCTCTCTATACCATTTTTAATGTCTATGAGCAGATTTATAAATACAGCTCATTCAGTGGAGCGGAAAAATGCAGCAACCCAAATGGCCGGAGGAGCCCGAAATCAACCACATTTGGCTTTGGTGGAAGCATCCTTTGGTGCCCTGTACCCCTCTCACATGCTCTCCAGACTCAGCCTTTCAACTGCAGGGCAGACCCTGTTGGGCAGGAGATCTACCTTTCACCTCTATTAGCCCTGGTACCTAGCACATATGCCTCTATAAGTTGTTGGTAATTGATATTGTAGAACTAATGGTTTGCTTTTTTCATTGTCTAGCCAAAGGAGCTGCCAGGCGACTGGCAGAATGTCCTGCAACTCTTATCAGGTAGTACCAGCACTGTTCTGATGGAGAAGCAGAAAGAATGAGGGTATCTTGGGTTTGGAGTCCTTTTCTCTCTATACCATTTTTAATGTCTATGAGCAGATTTATAAATACAGCTCATTCAGTGGAGCGGAAAAATGCAGCAACCCAAATGGCCGGAGGAGCCCCAAATCAACCACATGTGGCCCATCTTTGGTGCCCTGTACCCCTCTCACATGCTCTCCAGACTCAGCCTTTCAACTGCAGGGCAGACCCTGTTGGGCAGGAGATCTACCTTTCACCTCTATTAGCCCTGGTACCTAGAACATATGCCTCTATAAGTTGTTGGTAAGTGATATTGTAGAACTAATGGTTTGCTTTTTTCATCCTATCGACCTGATATTAAAGCTCTAGAATCCAGGAAGAGCACATCAAAGCTTACCTGACTCCAAAATTGTGTTTGAAATGAATAGATATAATTGTAGGAAGCATTCTTTTCACAATACTAGCAAAAGGAAATGTAAAATTGAGTAATAGTGTTCTAGGAGAAGGGAGCTAATATTTATTCGGTATCTACTATGAGCCAGGCACTTTGTATGTTGTTATATTGTTCTCAGAAATCAAATGCTAGTGATTCCATTTTACAAGGAAAACTTGACATTTAAAGTGGGTGAGCAGTGTGCCAATATTGAACAACTAAGGAGCATAGAGTCTGGATTCAAATCATGTGTGCTTAACTCTACGGAGAAGGGAGCTAATATTTATTCGGTATCTACTATGAGCCAGGCACTTTGTATGTTGTTATTTTGTTCTCAGAAATCAAATGCTAGTGATCCCATTTTACAAGGGAAAGTTGACATTTAAAGTGGGTGAGCAGTGTGCCAATATTGAACAACTAAGGAGCATAGAGTCTGGATTCAAATCATGTGTGCTTAACTCTATGGTGGGGTTTACACCTCAGCACTATTTATATTTGGGCCAGGTAATTCTCTGATTTGTGGGCTGTTTCCCTGGCCTCCACCCACTACATGCCAGTAGAATCCCTCCAGTTGTGACAATCAAAAATGTCTCCAACTAATGTCAAATGCCCCCTGTGGGTCAAAGTCACCCCTGTTGAGAATTACTGCTCTAGAGACTTTATTTTTTCTGCCATTGCACATTCAGAAGGGAATTTTGAGATACCTTAAAGGATACCATATGGATTACTTATGTTAAGTATTTTTTCTTATTATGAAAGTAATAAAAGCCATTGTGGATCATTTGGAAAATAAAGATTGTAATATTACTACCTAGAGATACCCACTTTCAACACTTGGTTGTATTTTCTTCCAGCCTCTTTTTCTATGCATATGTATGTAGTTTAAAAGAATCATACTATAAATATTTTTATCTGGACTTTTGTATTTGATATTATATCAAGTACCTTTTCCTATATCGTAACAAATCAATACAATTATTTTTAATATAAACTGCATTATATTCTATTATATGCTTATGCCACAGTTTACTTACGCATAACCCAAATGCTGGACATTTTTTCCCATTTCGTCCCATTATAAACATTGCTTCAGTGAACATATTTGCACATAAACCTTTGTGTAGACTCCTGATAAATTCTCTAGGGTATGTATTTCTGTGAAAAGATTAATTAGGTCAAGCTCTGTGCATATTTTTAGCTGTTTCCTGCATACCATCAGGTTGCTCTCTGTAAATGCTGGACTGATGTGGCTGCTCTCTGAAACTCTGTTTCTGGGCATCCTGTCTCACTTGTTAACTATGAGTATTACCTTTGTAAAATCTTTTCATTTGATAGGCAAAACTGACATCTCATTGTTTTAATTTGTATTTATTTGATTACCAACAAAACTGAACATCTCTCCATATATTCTATAGCTATTTGCTTTTCTTATTCTCAGAAATATTTGTTAGTAAGATACATCTCTTCTTTATTAGATCTAATTGTATATAACCACTTTAAGATTTGCTACTTTTCATTGTCCCATGTAGACTTATAACTGAAGTTCTTTAAGCTTTTTAGCGGCAGTAGAAGGAAACTTGGGGCAAGCGTTGGGAGAAGAGATGGAAGGGAATGCTTTTGTATAAATTGGAGATGACCTACACTACAATTAAATGAGCTCCGAAGTTGGAAGAGGGAAGAACGGCTTGTGCACGAGGTCCATGGACAGCTGGGAAAGAGGTAATGCAGAAGAGGTTTCTGTCAGGGATTTCCTCTGATGGCCACCAGGTGGTGCCATCGGCCCAGGACGACTTGCTGTCTCTGGTGCAGGAGAGTTAGGGCAGGGGGTTAATAATAATTGGTCCTGAGTGAGTGAGGTGATGAGTCTGAGTGCCATTCACACACAGAACATGCACTAGTAGGGTGTTTGTAATTAACCTGCCAATGATCATGAGTCAGCAGGGTGCACCTGCATGTGTGTGTAGAGGAGGGAAGGGAAGGAAGGTCTGGGCTGTTATTTTTTAAAAAATACATATGACAGCTTTATTGAGCTATAATTAATATACATACTACATGATTCACTCACTTAAAATGTACAATTCAATGGTTTTTAGTACATTACAGCACAACAATTTTAGAACATTTTTATCACCCCAAAAAGAAACCCCGTTCCCCGTAGCCATCATTTATTTCAACTGATGCAGCATTTCCAGGCCTGTTAGGACAAAGAAAACCACCCAGAACAGTGATTTTCCTACCTGGTGGATCAACAGAATCACCTGGGAAGCTTTTAAAATGAAAGATTCCTGGCATCCAATCTCTCCAGGAATTCAGATTTGATAGTTCTGGGGAGTTGGGGCTGCTTAGGATTTTTTTTTTTTTTTCCAGTGCCCCTGGTGATTCTAATGACTGCCTAGCTGTCAGCAGTGGGAGTCAAGTAGAGGGGAAAAGGAAACCTGGTTTTGAATGGAAGCATGAGAAGAAAATGTGCTTTTCCCGCAGACTGGCTGTGAGCTTCAAATGCAGTACCTCTTGTGGGAAAGGAACTGCACCCTCAGCCCTCATTCACCACATCGACATGCTGCAGTGGGGGCTCATGCCAGCCTGTCACCTATAACTTGGCACAACAACGGTGCATATTTAAAGGCCATTAAAACCATGACATCAGCATTATTTACTATTCAGCTGGCAAATATCTGGAATGAGGTATAGCAGAAAGAATACTGAATTATAAGTCTGAAGCGCGTCAGAATATTCCACTGACTAGTCCCTAGGGCTACTGTGAGCATCTGTGAGAGTGGATGTCAGATGTGACCCAGTGCACAAATTAGGATATGGGAGTCATGGGGCAAGATGGGACTTGTCTTATCCAAGTGCTTCATTCCATAGCAGAGAAAATTGAGGACCCAAAAGGTAAAGTTCTTCACTGAAGGTCATGTACGGGCTGTTGGTAGTGCAGCCAGCACTAGGACCGGGAGTCACAGCCTCTGTGCCCTTCTCTTTTCTCACTGTGCCTTACTTCCCACATTGCTCTCTTTTGGGATGTGGGGTTTCAAATCCAATCACCTTTCATTTTCAGAAATAAGGAAACCCAGGCCTCATTTGTCCATGGTTACAGAGCTAATTAATTTATATTTGCTTTGGATAAGTAGGAGTTTAAATAATAACATGAAAAGTCCAAGACGACATTCGTAGGTAGCTTTTAAGAACCCAGAGCAGATTCAAGTTTTGTGAGGCCTGAAGCTCATGCAATTTGGAAACTCCCTTTAAGGAAAATAATACAAAATTACAAATACAAAATTAGATCCAGGGCCTTGGAAGCAGTCTATGCAAATGAGGGGCCCTCCTTCACTTGACTGTAAATCCACTGCTAAGGACAATAATAAGGAGATCCCAAGTCACAAGTGTTCTGCTAGATTCCTGTATTTATATAAATAACACACGTCCTGCTGAGAACCATTTAGTCACCTCCATGCTCAAGATGGAGGCTATTCTGTCAATAAATATCTATTCAGCATCTGTTATATGTAAGGAATTCTGATGGGAACCAAGAAGTAAGGAAGCTACAGTCTAACTCAGTAGAGGAGGCACAAACCCAGGAAGGTAGATGTGACACGAGTCTCCCTTCCCAACTGTGGTCTAGGCAGGGAGAGCTGAGCAGCCCCGCCTCTGTGTGTGTCTCCAGTTTTGGTCTCAGAGAATCTTCTTCCTCTCATAGTCATCCTTCCTCCTCTGCCTATCAAATGGGGAGGTGAGTGTTGAGTAAAACCCTTTGGGGTTTGGGGATGAAAAATGTTTAAAGATTTACGTGACATTTTTGTGGTTGTCATGTAAATTACACCCAAAGAAGTCCCTTAGATCTCAGATCACTGCCTTGAAATGAATTAAAAGTGCATTTTTGCATCAGGGCCAGTTTTCCCTAAAATGTGTTTGGGGATGAAAAATGTTTAAAGATTTACGTGACATTTTTGTGGTTGTCATGTAAATTACAACCAAAGAAGTCCCTTAGATCTCAGATCACTGCCTTGAAATGAATTAAAAGTGCATTTTTGCATCAGGGCCAGTTTTCCCTAAAATGTACCAAACACCGCTGAAACAATTAGAATAACATAGGTATCCTGAGCAATCCATACATATTCTCAAGAAGTTTATTTCTGTTTTAGTAAAACAAGATCTTTATCTGATTCTGTTTATTTAAATTATCAGCTTTAGGTCCTGTTTTTCTTTCTTTTCTTTTCTTTTTTTTAAGCCTAGATTCTGCCACTTTTGAAAGATACAACGTGGAGATAGAGATAAATCTAGGGTCAAGAAGGGTACTTAGTTGAGTTGAGGGCGTTTTTGTTATGTTTGTTTTATTTCATTTTTTATTGTTACATTTTATTGAATTCCTTTGGAGAAGAGGGAGTCAGAGCGGTGAGGTTGCAAGTTCCTTTAGGTAAAACCAAGCACTGTTTGTCTCTAATCAAAATGTCTCTTTCCACTGGTGCGAGAAATGACTGATCCCTCAGTATCATCCAAAATTTTGTGTTTCAGGGCAGTTTTACTGTCATTCAGAAATGAGCCTTCTAAAATCTTAAAGCACAGAGGAGCATTAAAACCTTCGCAGGGTTTACAACATCCCCTTGAGGAGCAGGATGGAGGGGTCCAGAGCCGATGGTCTGAGGAGTGGCTGGTTCCTTCTGATGTCATATCCAATCCTGTCACTCATGTGTTCCTCCCTGTTTTGAATCATGGATTTCAAACATCCTCAAAAGCTTTTCCCCAGTAATTCCAAAACTCTTAACAAATCAATCCTAAGAAGAAAATAAACAACTATGCAGAAGAGCAGGAGGATATTTAGTAGATGGTTTTAATTAAAATTGTTAAGTTTCCTTCTCAAAATCCTGTGTGAGCCATTAAATATGAAAAAACAAACTTCTGAGTCAGAAAGCAAGTAAAGGCCATTGCCGTTAGAGATTTTGAATCTTATAATAAAGAAATAGGTCTTTTTCCTAGTTTATCTTATCAACACAAGGGAGTTGGGTCATGGCTATAATTTTAAAATACTGAACTTGTCTGTCTGCTGAACTGGGCATACATAGGATTATATCACATAAGATGCAAATGCATGCTCTATTGGCTGGGGAAACAGTGAACCTGCTTGCTGTTATGTAGCTTCTAGTAAAGGGACTACAAAGAAACATCTAGGGGGTGCTCTCAAGCTGGCCAAGGTAAGCTGGAACCATCTGGATGGTTGCCTACGGCATAGTTACCTTGTGACTATCCAGTTTGTCAATTATCCAGCCACATTTACCTCTATTCCCTCTCAGCTGGCCCTTTAGCTAGTTCTCTGTTCATCGACACCTGAATCCAAGGGGAAAGAAACAAACACTTATTAAGTGCTATGTTTGAGCCAGTTAATCTTCTCAATGAAATATTATTATCACCACTGTTTTACAGAGAAGGAAAGTTGTATTCAAAGAGGTAAGATAGCTTGTTCAGAATCACATCTGTTTTTAAGTATAGAGCTTGTGCATTATAAAATGATGACCACGGCTAATATTTATTAAACACAATATTTGCCAGAATTCATGCAAAAACCTTTACAAGGATTATTTTATTTTATCCCCATCCCAACCCCTTAAGGTTGGTATTATTAGTATCTTTGTTTTACAGACGAGGTTATACAGCCGGTGCGATGGAATCAGGAGTCAAACTCAAGCAGCTGGATCACGGAGCCTGCACCTTGACTGCCATGTTACACCTCCTGCTCTGTGCCTGCTCTGTCCAATACAGGAGTCACCAGCCCCAGGTGGCTGCTAAACACTTGAAATATGGCTGGTCTGAATTGCCATGTGCTCTAAGTATAAACTACACAGCATATTTTGAAGACAGTACAAAAAAAAGAATGCAGAATATCTCACTGGTAATTTTTTATATAACATGTTGAAATAATAATTCAAATAATTGGGATAAATTAAATTACTAATTTTAATTTTACTTTTTTTTTGACTTTTTGAAATAAGGCTACTTAGACTATTTAAAATTACAGATGTGGTTCTCATTATATTTCTGTAGGATGGCACTCATATACTATTCCAAAATAGTACATAAAGAGAGACTGAAATTTTCTCAGGCCAGCGTTGTTTCTCATCAGTAGTTCTAGATAAAAATTTGGTCCGGAACTCGGGGGATGGGAGAGGTTGAAGCCATTTTCAAATGTAAGTCTGGTTATTCACAAATTTTAGTTACTTACACTTTCTTCACCTCTATTACCATGTGTGGGTAAGAGAGATTGCCATTTTTAAGGTCCAGAAGAATTATGTAAGTTCTAGTTTTGGTGTCTACATGGAGTGCTTTACCCGTCTGTTACAGTGTCCCTCTTCTGCACTTCATGATATGAACCCCTTTCCACGCAGCTTCGTGACCACCTTCGAGCCTGTCTTCTCCAATGTGCCTTCGGGTCCTAGCTCCAGGCCTGGTGCCTTGCACATAGTTGATACGCAATAAGTAACTAAGCATTTTCTGTTGGTTTTGTTGTTTTATTCTCAATAACTATTGCCAGGCAGATATTGCATGGACATGAAAGGAAGAAGTTGGGAATATTTGTGTGAGGTGGGAAAGCTATAGAGCAGAAAAAGATCATCAAAGGTTTGTAGAGGATGAATCTGAGCATCCCCCTCGCCCCAACACCCCCCTCCCCACATGCCTTCCCCTCTCAAGGCTGGAATTTTTTTTTTAAAGGTAATAGCTGCTAGAAACTCAGAAACAAAAAAGAATGTCCTACAAAGTGATCACTGTTTGTCCAAAACAAATGTTTTTTGTAACCATTTATAAAGCATGCTTGCTGACTTACAGCAGCTTTTGACGGAGAAAGGGAAGTAGGAGATTGATCATTAATGCAGGCACCAATTTTTAGGGCCAGCTAAGAACGTTCTTGCCTTCATGGCACAGAGGCCCTCCCTGACCCAAATCAAATCCCCTTGTCTGAGTCTACAGACACAAGGAGGGGACTGACATGGAACAATTACATTCCCAAGCCATTGCCCCCAGTCTGTGCTAGGGTGCTGCTCCCCTGGCCAGTTCAGAGCCTCAGAAAGAGGACAATAGCACCGGACCACTGATAGAAGGGGGCTCTGGGCTGGCACAGCACCGCAAGGCCTGCCACGTCCCACCTCCATCCCATCCAGAACGGGCCATTGCTGTCTCTGCTATACTTATGCACATCTCTGCTCAGCTGCCTGTTCCCAGTGGTCTGCTTCCTCTGGGAAGCCCAGGCTGGCTGGAAAGCCGAGCCTTAACAGACACCATCAAAGACTTTTGTGTCTGGGACAGAGGGTCGCCTCCACTATCAGGGTGTCTTGGTGTTGACATCATCGATTGGCTCACCCATTCACTGCTTCCCTCTTGCCCAAGATTCTGCAGATCTCCTTTGCTCTTTTTTTCTGTGTTGAAAGCTATCTCCTTGGATGCATAATCACTAATTATGAACTTCCTATACATTTACCTGGATCCAGTTTGACCTCTAATGTCCTACTTACCTTGATTTCTGCCTGCTTACCAGGATCGACGAGTAGGCATTGCCCTTTCTCCTTACCTGAGAACCTTGACATACCCTGCTGGCTCTTTAGCCTGGAATTCCTGTTAGTGGAGTCACTCCTTTAAGTTAAAATCATTATCCCAGAAATCCTCTAAGTTGCAAATATAGTACATAGGAGCAGAATACCACATGTTAATTGTACTCATTATCATGTTAGTAGAGAACCTTACCATAAAGAGTGGCACCCAGGACTTGTCATGTCATTGAGAACAGAGAAACTGTGGACTAAGGATGTCATCTGTAAGTGTGGTTTCAGAAAGGAAGATGCAATTGGGGGCTCTACATAACTGGAAGCAGTAGGGTTCTATGTGGAACCAGATGCTAGAGGGCCCAAGTTCATATTTTGACTTTTTCACAGTTTTGTCCTTGTCCTCCCCTAATCCTGACCACCACCACAATTTTATGTTCCATTATTTTTCAACAATAACTGGTACCTCCACTTATGGTCCACTCTGTTCTCCAGCTAAGTCGGCAAGAATCACAGAATAAAGTTTTTAAAGGACAGAAATGGACCATAACCTCAGTATAAAGACATGCTTAGCTTCCATACAAATTGAAAGTTGAATTTCAGGCAGCAAAGAAAAATTATATGAAGGAGCTGAAAATAAAATTGCAAATTACCTGTTGAAAATGGCTTTCTCAAAACCTACTAAATTCACAGCTATTCTAAAAATGCCTCATTTTCACGTTATTTTATTTCATTTTGGGGTTTTGTGTGTATGTGTTGGGGAGGGGTGGGGCTTGGGTGGCTGCAGGAAAATTAAATTCACAGAATAAAATTTGAACTTTTGCAAATGAGTAAACAGCCAAAACAAACACCGCTTTGGAAAAAAATACACATTTTCTCCTTTTGAAAAGCAAGCAATGCCTAAGCAAAATACCTTAAAAGTGAACTAAAAAGCTTTTCTAAAATAAACAACTGTGCTTGTGATCCTAAATTGGGACCACATGTAGATGTGAAGGCTACAAATGCAGTACACTCAATGCTTGCGTGCTTCCCTTGAGAAGATGATAATGTTGCCTTTGGTCCCGAGGGAGCCTGAGTTCTTTAGATCCTCGTAGGAGTGGGAAAGGCAGAAGAAGAAAGGAAAGGAATGAAAACAAATGCCTTTCAAGACAAAATATCTGAACAATGGGTGTTATTTTGCTTATCTGCCAACAGGCTCAACCCGATTCAGGTCTCTCCTCCTGGACAAGATGATGCCTGCCCTTGTGGGCTATGTGGGGTAGTCCCTGTGAGGGATCAGGCTCGAACTCAGAGCCCAAGAATAACTTTAGCAAATTGCCTGGGCCAGCCGCTTGCCCTGAGGCAAACCAATGAATAAGCCAATTCAGCGTAGATAAAATCATTCCTTTGTTTTTCTCAATTACCAAGTGCTGTGTGCTTTGGGGTCACTTGTCATGAGTTTGGACAATCTGGATATTGCAACATAAACCCTCACTGCTTTAAACAGCTTAAACTAAATTCTGTTACTAGGGAGGAGGAGCGTTGAGACGGTAATACCCCTTGCCAAGTGTAAACGATTTGTGCCCATCCTCTCACTCCAGGAAGCATAGTTCCTCTCCCATATAATGCTCCTGTTCTCTTCCACCAAACTGGCACTTGCATCACATATGTGTTTATGTGGATGTGTTTTGTCCCCTGAAACTGGATGGCGAGCTCCTTGAGAAAAGGGATTCTGCCGCCTGGGTGGGGATTGGGGAGGCCTGCCCTAAAAAAATTGAGTAGGAGGCGTACAAGTATTAATTTAGTTATTTAGTTTTAAATTGATAAGGAGGCACTGATGTTAGCAAAAAGCTCCATTGTTTTGAGCCCGTTTGCTCCATACCCGAAATACAGGAGTGTGATCACCTGAATGAAAAATATGCAGGATCATTCGACTGGGCTCTGTTGTGTTATCGGGAGATGTTGATTGGATAATAAAAACAGCTAACATTTATTGAGTGCTTACTACATACCAGACACTGAGCTAAGCATTTTACATACAATATCTGATTTGACCGTCCCCCAAGCATATTATCCTCAGAATAAGCCAGACACAGAAAGAGAATAAAACAGTGGTTACCATGGGCAGGGGGGAATGGGGAGTTATAGGTCAAAGGACACAAAATAGCAGATATGTAGGATGAACATGTCTAGGGATCTAATGTACCACATGAGGACTAAAGTTAATAAAATTGCATTGCATTGGGGGTTTTGCTAAATAAGTGGATTTTAGCTGCTCTTATCACACAAAAAAATGTAACTGTGATAATAGATCTGTTAGTCTGCTTCACTATAGTAACCATTTTACTATCTATATGTATCCCATAATATGTTGTAAGCCTCCAATATACACAATAAAAAAAAAATTTTTTTTAAAGGAGGAAATTGAAGTCCAGTGAGATTGGGAGGTTATTAGAATCACAGTGTGCAGCAGAATGTGGACTTGAATCCAGAGCCCTAGCAACAGGAAACTTGTAGAATGTTCTTTGCATAAAAGGAGCTCTTTCTGCAGGTCCTCAGTAAATGAAAGTAGTTGCTTTTCATAAATATGTTGGAATTTTAGGACTTTCATTTCTCACCAGGAATCAAGGCAAAGAAGGTCTTAATACACAGTTAATTTTGAGGGTGGACATGTACAGAAATTGCTTGGTTCTTTTCATTTGTTCCTTTTAGCTCTTTTGATTTGCTTGGGTTGCAGGAAGCAAAAACATGGGTATTAGACATCTAAAATTTTAAACCCCGTCCTTACATTGGCCATTTCTTTCAGACTTTTTCCATCATTAACAAGGGCTTGTCTGTTTGTCTTTCTCCAGCCCTTTGTCTTCCCTCTGTGTTCTTCATTCCAGTGGGGACAGTCACTTAGTGTGATGAGACTGCCTGAATGAAGGAGACACCCGAGGCACAGATTGTACAGAAACCGACTGGGTAGTTGTCCGATAGTGGAAAAGTGATTGCACTTTTTGCAGAACTGCGTGTGTTTACCTCAAGTTGTGGGAAAAAAACAAAACTTTCAGGGCAAGTTAGGCCTTTTCCTCAGGGGGCCCTCGGGATTTCCTGGGGGGAAATCCTTTTCGTCCCCAACGTCCACCCCAGTGCTCACTCGGACCTGTCCTGCCTTGTGGCCTGCCACACCTGCCCTGTGGCCTCTGGGAGGAGATGCCAGACGCCTCCTCTGCCCCCTTCACTCTGCCTCCTCTCAGCTCCGGCCTGGGGAGCCTCGGTCCCCCCCTTTCCCCTCCCTCCTTCGGGGGCCCCCTGCCTTGCACCTCACTCGCTCTCCCGGAGCCTGTGAGAGAGCGGAGGAGGGCAGGCCTCTGCTGGAGCAGCCTGTCTGCCGCTCCAGTCTCCGGCCCGCGCTTTGTGACCGAGCGTGGAGGCTCGCTGAGGAATGAGGGACCAGACCGCAGTGTATTTTTAGCGTCTGCTGTTTGTGGTAACATAAGTGAAAACTGCTGGAAGCCTTCCCTTCAGCCGAATGGCTGGTATTCAGCGGGGTGTGCCCATTCCCTGCCAGCCTCTCCTCACGGAGCTCCCGGGCCGTCACGTGCTCTAGGCCTCCCGGCATGAGGCGGGCGGGCGCCGGGCACGAAGGAACCGCGGCAGCGAGGGTCACGGCTGCCCGGCCCGGAGCGCAGCCGTCACCGGGAAAGCCCTGGCGTGGTGACCGGCCGTTCTACCAGCCGTACCTTGGAGCTAGAGCGGATTTCGGAGGACGCCACCCACTGGAAAGGGTGGGGATGGCTCCCGGGTGCCACTGTGGAGTGAAACAGTGCGGGAACCCGAACTGCCACCGACGTGCTGAGTGGCTTTAGGCAAGTAACGGTCTCCCAGGACTCACTTTCTCGCTTATTCTTAGGACTGGTGATTCTTGTCCTGCTGACCTCACTAGAAAGTTTTTAATAAGGATAGAAAAGCATGAAACTATTGAAACCATAACGTTACCAAAAACAGGAGTGGGAAGTGAGGACAACTCGCTCCCACCAGCCCCAGCCAGGCGGGGCTCTTGCAGTTCAATTGATGCCATCAGGCTCTGCAGAGGACGTCACCTGCACCCTGAGAATTTACCTTCAAGGAAGGTACTTACTTCCAATTCCCACAGAATTTGTTTGAGTGAGAAACAGGGTGGCAGGATCCTTTCATTCTCTTTAATTAGAGTAAAATCTTAAGTAAAAGGACTTCAACTGCAGCTACAGTTCCCTTATCTGGAACTTCAAGTGACTTCTAAGAAGGTTCTTAGCGGCCACACCAGATGTTGCAAATTCCATAAAGCAGGATCGACACCCTCAGGGCTCTCTCAAAGCTAATTTACTCTTGTTTTATATAAAGTTCTAATAAACCTGGCTCTCTCATCTTCTAGCTCCTTGCTGCTGAAAGTGGGGCTCACGGATCAGCATCGCCTGGGTGCCTGTTAGGAACGCAGAATCTCAGGCCCCACCCTAGACCTATGGAATCAGAATCTGCACTTTGACAAGATCTCTGTGCACACGCACACGTGTGTATGTGTGTTAAAGCAAATTAGAAGAGACTTGAAGGGCCTAGGCCCACTCTCAATTATTGATTTAGGTACTGTACTTCATTACAAAAAGGATTTGGGATGACTAGGATTAATAGCTTATAAGGAGAGAGGAGACAAAGAACATAAAAACCATAGCAGCTGGGATCATTTAATATAGTTATGTTGCTGTATACTCTACTTCTCTAATAAAGAGAAGACTATATTTCTCTAATAAAGAGATAAGTGAGTTACTACGATTGGAAATTTCAGGTAACTCTGATTTTGTTTTTTATGCACAACATTTAGGAGACTCAGATGACATCAAGATAAAGTGTGATACCAGAGTTTTACTCTAAAGCTAAACCACTAGAAGATCTAACCAGTACAACAAAAAGCCCATGACTGTTCAGAGCCAGGTAAAATTTTCTGGGTCAGTAAGAATTCAGTTTTCATTTTTCCATTTGCTAGATACTGACAACTGATCTTCAAAACCACTAAGACAGGAAAATGGATTGGAAACCCAAATGAGTTTTTAATTAACCAGGAAAGTTAGTGCCCTGTTCTGGATAAGTGAGCACTGAAAGTGCCGTACCCTAGCTGGTGGTCCTTGGGAGTGTTGCTGGAAACTCTGCTGAGACCGGACAAGTGCACAGGTGGCTAAGGGTGGAGCTGGGGTTGATCAGATGGCCAAGGCCAGGGAGAGGCTGAAACCAGTAGGGCCAGCTACCCAGCTGAAATTGCCAACCTAAGAAGGATACACAGAGAAGGGAGAATCAAGGCACAGAGCGGGGATGAGAATGCAGAAAAGAGCCAGGTTGTAGTCAAAAACTTGGCAGATTTTTATGGAGATTGCAGCACAGGCTGAGAAGGTTTAAGGGCTCTGACCAAGATCAGACCAGCTAAGGTCTCCTTTCCCTTGTTTACACTCTCTGCCTGTGAGCATTACAATTGAGTGGAACCTTATTGCCATGATAATACAAAGAAAATCTACCAATGATTTGATAGCTGGATCTTGAAAATAAACAGCTGCATGGTACCAATTTTATTATATAAAGCAAGGTTTATATAAACAAAATGGCTTAAAACTCATTTGGCAAGAATCAAATATTTTCCATTTATTCTAGAGACATTTGTAGAGTGCTGTGGCTTTGGTGGAAACAAAATAAATCATCATCACAGGATAGAATTAATTAATTGCCTGAAATAATTTCAAAGCTATTAAGTGAAAGATCCTCTCTTTATCAATGGCATTATTTTTTCAATCAGCAGGTCTCTAGACTTTGGAAACCTCATGGACTTTTGGCTCATCTCTGTCCTGTGCGCTGCTAGGAATCTTATTTCTACTCACCTTGAAGACACCCTAATCCCAAGCCTTGCCACTTAACTCCTGAGTTTCAGCAGCAGTCTTAGAGCAGGCCTTCTTAATTTCCCTCCATCCTACCTTTGCACAGTGGTCTGTTGTCTCTACTACTATCTGTCATCTATACCACAATGAATTTTACTGGGGAATGTGACTTATTACATACTACTGCCTTATTGTGTTAGTCTTGAGTAACCAACTAGAATGAAGAACCCACTAGAGAACAGGAACCTTGTTTTTTACATTTATACCTTCTGTAGCACCTAACATAATCATTGATATGTGGTATATTGCTTCCTACTGTAAGTCTTCCATGACCTAGATCTGGGCTAATATACATCTCTTCACAACTGTGACATCTTGCTATATCCCAGTTACATTATAGAGCATTACGACTGGCTGCATTATAAGCATTCCCTTTTGTATCCCTATAGACTGCACTTTATGAGAGCAGGCTCCACATTTATCTGATTTATCATTGACCCTCTGGTACCTAGTCCAGGTCTTGATATATAGTATGTGCTCAATAAATATTTTTAAAATTGATTGAATGATTAATAATTTTAAAATGTGTTTGGTTATTAGTATCGTTGATGTAAGATAGTTAAGGAGACTGGGATGAATAGACCAAATAGCATCCACAGCATCGTAACACTTTGGTTGACTTGGCTTCAGGTATGACAGATTGACATAATCTAAACATTATAATGATCCAGATAACTAGCATTTGGTTGTATATGCAACTGTGTAATTTTCAAGTTATTTTCTATACGTGTTTAATTGTCTATAAAATTCCAGCTCCTGGAGTGCAAAGGACAGCATTTTTTACTTCTACATATCTGCCACATATCCTACCTCAGTGACTGTTTCTGGAGTTGATGTCATTAAATGTAGCTTTAAAAAGAGCCTGTGTTCTAATGTATCTGCCTACTGCTAAACATCTGTTGCTTCCTAACAAGTGCTGCATTCATTTTAATGGCACTGGTGCACAGAGGTAAACAGAGCCTTGGCAGGCCTTCCATAAGGGAAACTGTGTTTGCTTCCTTCATTAATTACTAATGGAGCATTAAGACATGCATTCCCCCTTGAGCCAAGTTGGATAATTCCTGGCACTTAATGCTAGGGTGCTTTCAAAAGTTGAGACATGTATTGACACACCAGAGAGCATGCCTTATACCAAGCACAGTGGTGGCTATAGTGCCAAGATTATACAAAGCTTCAAACATACTGTATCAATACCAAGTGTCCTGATATGTTTCTTTAGTCTTTGCAGCTTTTCGGCTAATGGAATAATAAATATGTATCCCCAGAATATCTCTGAAAGCAGCTACCACAGTGTGAACTAGACGAATCATCAGAAAAATACAGAAAACTTAAAAGTAAAAGGTTGATCAAAAATTTACCAATCAAACACAAATCAATGGAATGAGAATGACAAGCTAATAGAAGAAAGGTGAATCAAAGTAGGACTTGTCAATTAGTTTTTATTTAACAGCCAATTACTAACACAATTAAACTGAATTTATGCCCTTGGACATGCCAGCTAGCATAACATCAAAATGATAAAGTGAAAACAGTAAGAAACAAAAGAGCTGACAGATACTTATTGATAGTAGCATATTTTAACATATAGCCATCAGATTATGATAGATTAAAGAGATAAAATATGACTAAGGACATAAAAGAATATAATTAACAATGTTGACTGACTGGCTACATGTAGGCGTTTATGGATTATATAAAATACCTTATTTCAAATATTCACATGGAAAATTTACAAAAATAATGATATGGTAGTACAGAAAGGAAATGCAATTTTTTTAAATGCAGAAATCTTACAGGCTACCCATTTTCATATTAAATGTAAACAAACAAAGCCAAAATGTAAACAAACAAAAATAAACAACCCAGCCACTTGGTGGTGTCTGAGTTTGGGGGCTAGAGGAATTAAAGAAGGTAAGATTGGTCTTTTAAGGTTAAACTTTTATCAAACATAATAAATGAAGACAGAGTGATGCAGAATCATTTCAAAGAGACAATTTAATGCTCAGGACATTGAGATCTAGCCATGATCCTACTGTATATATTAACATTCTCAGAGGGAAAAAAAAAGTGTCAATCCAAAGGAGAGCTGGGACAGCCAAAAAAATTAAAGCAAGTGCCAGTGTCCATCCAGGAAGAAGGTAGCCTCATCCAGCTGGACTTAAATAATCTGGCCTGTTGGCAAGACCATCTCCTTGTGGCAGTGGAAGCATGGAGTTATTATTTCCCAATTTGGCTCAATCTCGTGCACACCAAGGCACCTTTTGATTTTGAGTTGGCCTCTCCTGTATAGGTCTGTGTACAGAGTTGGTTGTACGTTAAGGGAGCTCTGAGTGTGGGGCTACTATGCCCAACAGAGTTTTTAAATATGAAGTCCTGCTAAGAAATAGTCTGCTATGGTGCTGGAAAAAGAAACTTTTTGAAACTTACAGGATGTTAAGGCTACAAGAAAAGGAAGAGTCCAGAAATTGATGTGCATTTGTATGTATAGTAAAGCAGGTTATGCAATATAAGTTGTTCTTAATCGCTGCTATGTCTTGGTGCTCAGAGCAGGTTTTGATATGTTTGAGGCACTCAAATATTTGTTGCAGGCATGAAATAAGTGGGAAAGGACAGAATTATTTAACACATGTTGGTGGGATAATTGGTTAACTATTTCATATACTTTAAAATAACTAACATATTGATTGAAGAGTTCATGTAAAAAATAGAAAAATAAAAATATCCAAATGTTGGTAATACTTCTGAAGGGGTGACAACTTTGTAAGCTTAGAAGGCTGAGAAGAAAGCACAAAGGAGAATAAAAATGACAAATCTGACTTTATAAATATTAAAAACTTATGTTAGTATAATATTATAATAACCAGAATTCCAAGTCAGAGAACATAGGAAAATATTTGCAAAAAATGTCACAGCCAAAGGCCTGATATCTTTATTATAAAAGACGTTCCTACAAATCAATAAGAGAAGCAATAAAATTCCAAAAGCATAAACAGATAACTCACGAAGAGGAAATCAAAACAAGTAAATAAACACATTGGAAAATATTTGACTGAGCTGGTAATCAAAGACATTCAGATTACATTTTTCTAAATTTGTGATATATGTATACAGTATATGCCTGTTTCTGCAATTAAATTTCTAAACCCCTAGAGGGCAAGAACTGTTTCATTTATTTTTCTCTCTCCACAGCATAGAGCACAGTGCTTTGCCTGTATGATATGCCCGAATAAATATTAGTTGAAATGAATTGAATTGCACTGCAATGAACCACTTCTGATTCCCTGGCAGGTGGAGCGCATGAAGGTCTGCAGCATTTGGGTCCTTTTGGCAACATCCCCAACATTGTAGCAGAATTGACTGGTGACAACATTCCTAAGGACTTTAGTGAGGATCAAGGCTACCCAGACCCTCCAAATCCCTGTCCCGTTGGAAAAACAGGTAATGAACACAACCTTGGGTTCCAATGGAAAGTAGAGGCTTTGGGGGAAATAGATATTCTAACTCTAGCTACAAAATATTCCCAGAAACTGTATTTCTCTTCTGATAAGTCCATATGTATTTGTAAGTAGATGGGAAAGGAGCATTTATTGTAGAACCTTTGTGTAAGTTCTGGTGTTCAGATACACCCACATAGAACTCCCTTTGCCAAGAAGATAAGGCTTTATCTTTTTTCTGTCTCTCTCCTTTTCAGGGAATTGATGCTCTTTTCTGTAGTTGCTACTCTTTTCATTAAAAGGGAGAATGATTTTTTTTTTTTTTACCTCTTTTATGATACAACTGCTGCTCATTTTAGTGTCTTTGGAATTGGTTATTTAATTTGTAGATTATCCATGCCTGTTTGTTTTCCTTACTTCTCTTGACAATAGACATTTTAACTATGTCACACATCAACACCCAGTTAGCATCTATCCTAAACTCCTGTTTATTGGGGGGCCAGAAGGTGCCATGAAAGAGAAGGGGGCTCAGGAAGGTAAGAAGTTGGTTAAGGAAGAAGGTTGAAACTTTCCACGCTACTCATGTATCCTTTATACTTTCCTACCCACTAATGCCAAAGAGAATGGTGAGTAGGCTACACTTAACGTTGGGTCTTTGAGCTGCTTACCTGAGTGGTTAAGAGTAGTGGCTCTAGCTTCAGACTACCTGAGTTCAAACTCAAGGTCAACCTACGTGACTTTGAACAATTAATTAGCCACTTTGCACCTCACT
The DNA here is from genome assembly GCF_000696425.1 of Galeopterus variegatus. Classification (NCBI taxonomy): domain Eukaryota; kingdom Metazoa; phylum Chordata; class Mammalia; order Dermoptera; family Cynocephalidae; genus Galeopterus; species Galeopterus variegatus. The sequence continues at coordinate 52,155 of NW_007726794.1, read as the reverse complement.
TTCCTCGTTTGTACAATGGAGGTCATCATGGGAATTAAATGAAATTATCCATGTAAAGCATTTAGCATAGTACCTAGCATAGAGTAAAGACTCATTAAATGTCATCCTGATTATAATTAGCTTTGCTACTAGTAAATAAGGCACCTCTCTCTTTCGGCTTGTGCTAACTTCTAGCACCAGAATAGTCTTTTTCCCTGAAATAATAATATTAATATTGTTAATAATAATTATAGTTGGTATTTACTATCTCTACTTTACATTAAGGAAACCAAAGTTTAGAGAGTAACTTGCTCAAGGTTATCCAGGTAAAAGTAGCTGAGCCAGACTTAAGCTCAGATCTACCTGATTCAGGACTATGAATTCAACCACCATGATATATTGCCTTGCTCTGAAAATTGTGACAGTATTGGTCTCTCAGCTTTTCTTAAACACAGTGTAGGCTCTCTCTGAAAGAGACTCTCTAAAAGAGAATATTCCTCTTTAAACTGAGGGTGAGGCCTCAGTTTTCCATGGGGAACAGAGCTTCTCTCATATGCAGACTGCCTGAACTCTCTGGATTTGGGATTCCTTTCCTATATGATAATTGCTATAGACATAGAAGTTAGATAAATAGCTCAGTGAAAAGTGGGGAGCCACATTAGGGATTTGTTCAGAAAGCTAATGGCTTCCATGCTAACTTCATGCTGTTCAGAGCTTAGAGACTGAATGGTTAATGCTGCTGGAAGGCCTGGGAGCAGTCTCAAGAGCTGGGCAACCTGGCTTATTGTAAATAGACCCCCTTTCAGCATTGACTTTGATGCCTTATATCCCTTTGAAATGGGACCCCCTTCCCTCCCCCAACACTGCACAAAATCTACAATCTCTCCTTGCCCCCCCTTTTTATAGCTGTTGTCTAAAGTGCATTAGAGATAGGAAAAAAGTGACTCGTTTTTAGAGCATTGTGCCTAGTAATAATAGGCTTAGGTAAAAGCAGCAGCCAAGTAGGATAACCTTGGTTTGAATGGAAGACATGCTTTATTTCAAAGAGCAGTCATAGTACGAATTGTCATTTAAAGGGAGATGGTTAGAAGGCAATTATTATGTGCCAGGTTCTCTCTGTATGTTGGTCTCTGTTCCTCATGGCAACCCTATAAGTATTTGATTTTTCATGTCTCACAGGTGAATAAATGGATTAAGAGAGGCTAAGTTAACTTTCCCAGGGAACTAAACCTATCTGGGATTTGATCCTTGACCTCTGATCTATCTGACACCAGAGCTTAAGCCATTACTGGTATAACACACAATATCAGGTATTACCTGGTGATTGTTGTTAATGTACTTTCTCCAAGAAGCTGAAGTGGTTTCTAAAAAGCTCACTTAAGAGAGTGTCATGTGGAATGGAAGTGTATTATTTAAGGAAAGACTTGCTGCTATAACAGATTAAAAATTGTGGTGGATTAGCACGACAGAAGTATATTTCTCACTCATGCGAAGTCCCGCCAGAGATGAATGAGGTTGTGGTGGGGGTGAATGGTTCTGCAACCCATACTGCCAACTTCACACTTGACACTCAGAGTTGTCCAAGTGGGCAACATGCAGCAAGCGGACTAGCAGGTGTGGATGGCCGAGGGGCAAGGAGAGCATCACATGGGAATTTTTTAGGGGCCAGGCCTGGGAGTGGAATTCATCACTTCTGCCCACATTCTATTAGCCCAAACTTAGGCATACAACTCCACCTGATTGCAAAGCAAGGCTGGGAAATTAGCTGTGTGCTGAGGGGAAAAGAGAAGTGGGTTTGGTCAACAGCTAACGGGTCTCTGTCACATTAGTGGGAGTTTGGATGAGCAGTCCCATCCAACAGGGAGACTGGCTCCCAAAGGGAAAGTGACTTAGAGTGGCAGATGTAGATAGATTCTGCCTTTGGATGTTTAGTTGTTTTTGATAAATTAACTCTTATTATAACAATGAATGCCTTGACCATTCCTCAAAAACCTTTGGCTGTTTGCAGTAGATGATGGATGTCTAGAAAACACCCCAGACACAGCAGAGTTCAGTCGAGAATTCCAGTTGCACCAGCACCTTTTTGATCCGGAACATGACTATCCAGGCTTAAGCAAGTGGGTAAGTCCAATCTCAATTGCTAGTAGATTTTGCATTTTGTTACTCTGAAAATATTAATGGCAGAGATAAGCAATATGGGTGGGGCAAAAGAAGAAAAATTGTTTAGAAACTGATTTTTCAGAAATCTGTGGTTGAGGAGTGATTATCATTCTAAACCACGCTAATGTGTGTAGACAGCAATCTACTATATCCATCCAGAGAGAGAGCAAGCTAAAGTGATCTCATCAGCTACAGTCTCCAGAGGCTTCTACTCTGGTCTACTCCACAGCCTGTGTTGAAACACATCCTAAAGTCTCCCCAGTGTTTCATGCAACTCTTATAGGATTTCATCAAAAGTGTATGGTTTTTTTAAAAAAGGATACTGAGAATACTTGCAAATTTGATCTCTAAACTAAGGGAGATGATCCCTGCCGAATCAAGGAAAAAAGATGCCAGTGCTTAGAAACAGACATATGTAATTCCACATTACAGAAATAAAAGAATTTCCAAAATTTGTAGCAGTGAGCTTGCTGTCAGTCCCAGGCAAGTAGGTATAGCTCAGTTGTTTATAAGCATTTAATCACGACCGTTTGGCATCGGTGTGCTAAAAACAAGTCTTGTCAACCTAATTGTACGAGGGAACCAAAAAGCTCATGGAAAGATTTGCTTTACCTTTCAATTCTATTTTTACATGAACTTTCTGAAGTACCCTCATATTCTTCCATTTGCCAGCATTGTTCATTTCCTTGCCAGCTTGATGAGAGAAATGAAGTGGTCATGGTGCTTTTGGACTTCAGCAAAATATTTAACAAGATCTTTTATGATCTTCTGTTGGAAGAGATGGAGAGAGACAGCCTAGGCAATAGAATAGCACCAACAGGAAGCTTGTTAAAGAGTCCATGTCAACTGGGAGGGAGATGTCACATGGTATCCTTCATGTCTTAGCACTATTCCACTCCACATTTTATCGGTGTTTGTAAGAAAAATACAGAACATGTACTTATCGGATTGTCAGAGGATGACACAAAGTTGGACGAGACAGCACTGGATGACAGAGTTGGGATTCAGGAACATCCAACAGGCTGGAACAATGAGCCAAACAAGATCAAAATTGAATGTTGATAGATCCAGGTTCCTGTGGTTTGGCCTAGGTAATCAAATGCGGAAACCACGTGACAAAAGAGGGGAATTACTTAGGACTGTTAATTCTCATATAAAAGTAAATGGTCAATAAATAGGTGAAATGAGTGAACTGATGAGTGAATGAGTAAAAATTCCAAACTGCCTAAGCCCTTCTAAAGTTCTTGATCCCGTCTCAGCTCAGTTGACCTTGCTTCTTACTTCAGTGGGTCTATTGAAATCTCAAAATTAAATTCCCTCACTTCCTTCTGTACTGTTTTAGGGAAGGATGTCCCTTCTCATTCATGACCACTTGATTTTTTCCAGCATCTTGCTTTGCATTGAACAATGCAATTCCCTCTACCTTCAACACAGAGACATTTCTCTTCTTAAAACAACAAATCAAGAACATTTTCTTCTTCCAGTTTGCATTACTCTATTTCTTTTCTTTTTCATAAGCACTCCTGTTAGGAAGAATTGGTCTGTGGAGCCATTTTCAAGCCTAAAATAGAGTTAAATATGTTGAATTAAATAGAAAAACATCTAGATTCTCCAATAAGAGACTGAAATCATGAAAGCCTTCTGTAAAAGAAGTTATCCTGGTGGCATATTAAAGGATGGAATAGAGCGAGAAGAGAATAAATGCAGAAAATATGAAAAGCAATTCCAGTTATGACAACTATGAATATAGTAAAGAAGGGTGAAGATCCAAGACATTTCAAAGGGGGAAAAACTAAGGGGAGTTGGTATACAGCCTAAATTTAGCATGAGGAAGAAGGAAGTGATATGTCAGGTTCATATGAAATGGACAGTGTGAGCTTTTCCTCTGAAGTCTCAGGTGGGAAGGTATCCAGCTTACCTGGGAGGCTAGAAAGGAGAGAAAGCAGGAAAGAGTGAGGCCGAGAAAAGGTCTGAATGAGGGCAGGGAGCCCAGCTGGTGGTGTGACGGAGTGGGAGAGATGAAAACTTCTCTTTCCAACTTTCCTCATCTCCTATTGAAAACCTTCACAGATTTCTCTCACCAAGTTCCACTCACTCCCAGCACTCCAGTAAAAGGCCACCCACTGCCCTTCATTCTCTTTGCTTCCTTCTCTAAACACTGACTAGTGTTTCAACATTAGAGCTCAAGACTAGAACTTAGGACTCTGTGTAAAAGGAAAGTACTATTACAGATCAATGGCCAGGAACAATGTTTACACAGCTTTTATCATCTGTAATTGTGTGTTTGTTTAAACTCAAGTTTCCTTGTTTATTTTCTCATTACCACCTAGTAGTAAAACATTATTTGCTTGATCTTCACATGGAGTGTGAATTGAGTATGTCTTGCTTTTCTAAGCCGGGACCCACAAACTCTCCTCAATGTTTATGCAGAATGATAGTCTCAGGCTTGTCTTCAGCTCAGCCATGCTTTTAGTTAACAAAGTAATCATCTTTCACAACAGAACTGCACACAAGACCTTGCTTCCTTGTTTGCTAATAATGCTTCCCTGTTTTTGACATTAGCTGGAGCTGAGCTGCGTCTTTAGCAGTGATTCATGTATTATAAATGTCAGCGTCTGTCTTGTTTCCTGCATTTTTCTCTCTTTGTTAATGCATCAAGAAACATTTATTAAATGCATATCACATGCCTCCTGGGTCCTGTGTTAGGTAATGGGAATACAAAGATGAATGATAATAGTAATTGTATTATATAATACAGTAGTAAATAGTAATTTATTGAGCACATAGTATGTGCCAGATACTATGCTAAATACTTTGCCTCAATTATCTCATTCCATCTGCTTGTCCTTATCACTCTCATTTTACAGGTGAGAAAATACAAGCTTAGAGAGATGAGTAGCCGGCTCAACAACACAGAGCTTATGACTGGCAGAGCTGGTATTTGAACTCTATTATCTGACTCCAGAGTTCTTCAGAAATTGAATAAATTTTCTATCTTTTCGTGGCTCGTCACTCATAATGTGTCCTGTGCATCAGTCCTGTCAAGTCCTATCTAGGACTGGTTGCCATTCAGAAAATGTGGGTGACTACAGCACTGAGGGGCTATAACCAATGGCTGGCTACTGTAGATATCAGTCACCCCCTCCTTTACCCATTTGTTAATGAATGTTATTCACTTAGCAAATGTTTCAATTTTCCAAGTGCTTTTTACACCTTTTCATTAGCAGCTGGTCACAGCCAAGACCTGATGAGCCATGGGAGAATTGAGGGACTAGGACCCTCCCTGACTTTGTCCTTCATGACTTAAATATGTTTGAACAGTGGAACGCTCTTCAGTTCGGGTTTGTCTCAGATTTTCATGTGATTAGACAAGAGCTACGTCTTTTTTGATATGTCCTTCTTAGTACTGACATCAGGAAGCACATGACACCTGTTCGTCCCATGACTGGTAGTGTTAACTTGGTTCACTTTGTTAAAGTGGCGTCCACCAGGTTTCTCCAGTGTAACATTACCATTGTCCCTTTGAAATTAATAGTTAATCTGGGGAAGATGTTCTGAGACTGTATAAATATTCTGTTCCCTGCTAAATTTGTAACCAACAAATTTAACATCGGTTGATGACACTTACTAGAGTCAATTATAACTGTGGTAGTTGCAAAATGCATTACCAGTTGGCCTTCTTTTTTTTTTTTCCTTTTTGTCTTTTTTTGTGACCGGGAAGGGATTGCAACCCTCAGTGTCGCGCCCGATGACACTTACTAGAGTCAATTATAACTGTGGTAGTTGCAAAATGCATTACCAGTTGGCCTTCTTTTTTTTTTCCTTTTTGTCTTTTTTTGTGACCGGGAAGGGATTGCAACCCTCAGTGTCGCGCCCGATGACACTTACTAGAGTCAATTATAACTGTGGTAGTTGCAAAATGCATTACCAGTTGGCCTTCTTTTTTTTTTCCTTTTTGTCTTTTTTTGTGACCGGGAAGGGATTGCAACCCTCAGTGTCGCGCCCGTACCGGACCGGGACCGGCAACAGGATCGCAACCCTCGGTGTGGTGCCCGCACCTCGCTCAGCCAGTAAGCGGCCGGTCTGTATGTGGGATCCGAACCCTCGGTGGGAGCGCCGCCGCGCTTCCCAAGCGGCGCACTGTAGCAGTGCGCCACCGGGCCGGCCCCACCAGTTGGCCTTCTACTCTAAGCAAGTTTCTCCTTCCTCCCTATTTATTTATTTATAAATATATCAGTTTGAAAATGGATCCCTAGATTCCGCCAGTGGGAGTCTCTTCAAGCTGGCTTTTCTTTCCTTTTGACATGATCCCGTCGTTCTTTTGAGCTTCCTTACTTTCTAACCTAATATACTCCAACTTCATTCATCCTTGTACTTTCCCTGCCTTAGCCCTGAATCAGACATTTCTTTATGAAGACCCCCTGGTTCCATTTAGAAACAGAATTTGAAACCAGGATCTGGGCAGTTGTCCAAAATCTTGATGACACACTGGAAAGTCCTTTTAATGAACTCAAACCTGCTATTCATATGGAAAACAGGCTCACCACTCCCGCAAGGAATCAATAAGGCATCAGTGTCAGGACAGGTGGCTGATTTCTTCTCATTCAGTTTTTATACTTCTCTCACCCACACTATACCTGCCAATTCCTGCCTTTAAGTCCGTACAATAGCAAGACTAATTGAGAATGTCCCAGCCACATTCATACAGGGGTGGGGAAGCATTATCCCGCCAATCATAACTCTAGCTCTTAGGTAACAAAGAGACCATCTTTGAGATCTCCCAGACCTTTCGTATTGTTTGTTTGTTTGTTTGTTTTGAATGAAGGCCCTTATGGGTATAATCTGCCACAAGATCTTGTAAAGAAGATTAAAATGATGCTGCCTTTACCCTTCTGGTGGCACAGCAGAACTCTGCCAGGGCTGGTTGGCAGTCCCACCCCATGGTACCAGCTCTGAGGCCCCTCTGCACTCCCTGCAATTCAGGCCGCTGACCACAAGGTGCACGTGAAGAAGCCACTGTCCTCCCTGCTTTCCTCGGCCTCCCTCTCCAGCTCTGGCATAAACTTCCAGAACATTCTCTGCACATCAGGAGTCATTACATTCGCAGAAAGACAGCCACAGACCGAAGGGAATGAGTCTCACAGCAATATCCTCATTCCTCAAGGGAGCGATCTGCAAGTCTGTCTTTTCTCCCTTCTGATATTAAATTGATCCATTCCCCAAGTGAGCAGGAGATAGAGGCTGCAGCCAGTTCCGGCATTTTTGACAGTGGAAGCTCCTTTACTCCTGGCACAGCCTCCCTGCATAGTTGAGGTTGGGCAAGAGAAACACATTATAAATTGTAGGTGGAGTGGATTTTAATGAACATGAAGATGATGAAGTTCATTCTTGGCATTTGTCATTTCCACTTCCAAATCTACCGTAATAAAAAAATAAACAAATAAACTCTTTATAACCAGACAGCTAAGATGATATGTGTTGTATAAATTTCTTCCTGACCAGAACTTTATCATCTCCTTTTTTTTTTCTAATCAATGTCAGAGTATTTTATTTAGGCCAAGATGAATCACCTCTTTTACACATTATTTCCCTTCTGATTAAAAAGAAATCACATAAATAAAACAACACAAGTGATATGGATTGAATTGTGTCCACCAAGCTTTATGTATTAGAAGCTTGATCTGCACTGTGACTGTTGAGAGGGTGGGAATTCCTATTATGGTAATTGAAAGGTGGGGCCTTGAAGAGGTGATTAGATTGTGAGGACCATGCCTAGTAGATTAAAAATGGTAGTCAGGGGCATGGTTCCAAGGGCTTTAAAAGGAGAGCACTTGAGAGTCTCTCTCTCTGCTCTGCCATTTCTGCCATGTGAGACCGCTGGGTCATTGTCACCACAACCAAGGCCTTTGCCAGATGTGTTCCCTGGACTTTGGACTTCCCAGTCTCCAAAACTGTAAGCAATAAATTTCGTTTTTGTTATAAATCACCCAGTTTCAGGATTTATGTTATAAGAAACAGAAGTGCACTAATACAACAAGTAAAGCCCCCCAAAACCCCTTCTCCCATTCTGCCTTCAGGTTAAGTGTTCTGTCTTTTATAATATCAGTAGAAGGGAAATCTGTTGAGCATGTGTCTGATATTCTAGAAATCATTGAAGTCCACTATGTGTTTGAAATCCAGCAATATGTGGAAGTACTTATACAAACTGTGGTAACAGAGCCCTTTTTTTCCCCCAACATAACTTTCCTTTCTGCCAAGAAGTTTTTTGGCAGTTTTTAAAAGGTTCACTCTATTAAAATGTTATAGACCAAATGGTTTTCCAATTGTCTTGACTGGGGGCACAGAAAGAATGGTTGCAGAAGTCAGAATGTCTTGTTTATTTACACAGAGGATTGTTGTTAATAGTCAGACACTACTTTAGAGAAGTTTATGTGTACAGTTCATAAAGAGGGAATTAGATACAAAAATAAAATGAGATAAAATTAGCTGCTTTAAACAAAGGCTGTTCAAAGTGAGGGGTGGGTTTCCAGTGCCCCTTGTGTTTTGGAATGTTGTATTTTCCTGTTTATGTGATTGTTGATGACACTGGTGTGCCTCAGGGCATTGCAGAGGACTTTATTGAAAGCTACACAACCACCAGCTTTTCTCTTGCGGTCTATCTTTCTGACAGCACATTCCTCTCATCTTCTCTTGTTTCCAAAATATGTGTATGCAAATATCCAGGGGACACACCAAGCACTACTTTTAAAATAGGCATTCACCAAATTTGATCCATACTTCTGAACTTGTGTTTTCTTTTCTCCCCACTCTAGAACAAGAAACTCCTTTATAAGAAGATGAAGGAAGGACAAAGACGAAGGCGGAGGGTAACACGTGGCTGGCCGGGTTGTTGTTGGGATGCTTGGAGCTTTCTGGGCGGGGCAGTTGACAAGCTAGAACCCTCAGTTATTAGAAAGCAGCAGAATCCCGTGCAGTCCTGAGAGGGCAGAGCAGTGGTCCTGTGTGACAAGGGCCATGCCTGGAAAGTCCACCCTTGGTTTCTGTGATGGCTTCCCCAAGCCTCAGCACAGGATTTTTAGTGGAACACCCAGTTTTGTGGTGGCCCCATCACCTCCATTCCATTCAGGGGATGTGTACTGTGTCCCTTCCATCTGGCTAGGAAATGCGGGGAGTCCATGAGGATATGTCTTTCCTCATAAAGTCTGTAGGCCAGAGGGGAAAACTGCTCACACATCTGCACCAATGATCTAAAAACACAAGACAGGACTAAGGAAGGGCTGAACTGCATGCTCCAGGCAATAATTTTGAAGGAATGTGGGAACAAAATATGAGATGAAGAAACCTCATTCCTCCCACATATCTTTTTTTGGGCCTCTCCAGATTGATGTAAAATCTACTAGATCTATAATATTTGTTTGCTGACTGTTGAGTTTACTGCAGACTTAGTTATTAATCCCACAGCCATCCAGGGTGGGACCCTGATCTGGGTGCTCCACATTTAGCTACTACACATGTGGTGTTGCCTCGAGGATGTGAAGCTGAATGATGAATTTGTTTTGGGTTTCCAATGCATTTTATGGCATCAAGACTCAGTAAGTGATCACTGTCCACTCTGATAATCCACTGCTGTCTTACTAGACAGAAGGGCCTGGCCACCTGCCTCTTTTTCTGATCAAATGGATATATTAAAACTAAAATGGCTACAATCTCATAGCCTTCTATTACGTAGTCAAGTGCTGTGAGATATTTACCATTTTAGTTAAAATATACAAGCTAAAACATATACCCAAGGCGACTGTTTATTCAGAATAGCAAGTGCTTGGATCCTGGCAAAATTTGGGAATCTGGGCAATGGTATTTGTGGCTATTTGGAAATAGTTTTGCCAAATCCAGTCACAGCATGCTTTAAGAAGTGTGGATTTTCTGGCCTCGGCATTAATTCTCAGGCCCTCACAACAGAGGGTTCCAAGCCCCTGTGCTGTCTGACAAAACCCAGAAAACCCACGGACAATTTTCTATGTGAGAAGTTGGGATTCTTTACTGTTGGAAACAGATCTTTGGGAGAGTTAACGGGGTTATTAGGGGTTTTTCTTGGTGATTACAGCTTCCAACAGCAGATGGTGACAGGAAGGGTCCAAAGGGTATAATGTGGTCTTGAGAGAACATCAAGAAATTCTATTCTAGGAGCTCAGAATACACATAATTTACCAGTAAGACGGCTTGAATATTTCCCCGCGGCACAACAAGGACATTACCAAATATGACCAATGACTGACCAAAAATGATTAACTTAGCATGAAGCTTTAATTGTCTCTACTTTCTGGCCCACCATTCCTTCTACCCTGACTCAGTGAGTGACTGTGCATCACAATTTAGGTCATTTTTCCACGAGACCAATCATTACCAAAACTCCTAATTCTGGCTAAGACACATGTTATAAAGAATTGTACTTTAGCCTCCACTTCTTCCAAACAGGAAAGGCTTAGAATTTACAAAAATAAGGGTCACTTTGACCTGGAGGTATCAAGTTTTTCCTATTCTTGGGCATCTACAAAGACCTATTCTCAGGCCATAGACCATGGGCCTCTCTTGACTGATGCAGGAAACAGCAGTTGCCTCCCCATAGTCAGGCCTCAGATGGAGTTCCTGCCTTGATTAAAAACTAACCACCCCCTCAAGTGCATGAATCAATATAAAGAAATTATGGGCTTGCTTTTTGAAAAACCAATTTTTCCTCCATTGAAGCTTAAGGAATCAAAAGCAAGGATCCAACCCCAATGGTTCTTCTAATTGTAAAATGGGAATAAAATTCTCTGGGTATCATCCAGTCTCTCACAAGTGAGAAGATAAATATGTAAGTGCCTTGAGTTCTTTGGAGCATAATTAAAACCAACTCTCATTATTATTATTACTCCTAAGTGTTGGATTCAATACTAATATTTAAAAATTTATCAAAAAAGTTCAGTCTTCCCTTCCCTTCCAACCTTTGGCATTTTCTGGGCCTGGGAAGAAGGACTTTGTCCCATTGGAGAAATTACCAATCCCTTACCAAGAGCGATTCTCACCAGAGTTACTACCAAAACCCAAGTGGTTTCATGTGACTTTCTAGACTTGCTCATATTCGATTGAATTCCTAGTTGCTTTACAAATAAAAGGTCAATTCATCTGTAAATGACTTTGCAAACTTTTTAACTCTTAAGCAATCCCATATTTGATAAACATGAACATCTCATATTCTCTTTTAACATATTAGAATTTTCAGAATAAATATTATTACTAAAAAACAAAATACTTATGATATCAAATATACTTTTTCAGTCCACACTTGCTCCATGTACCCAAAGATTCTAATATTTATCCCTTGGGGTAAGTCAAACCACTTTAATTAATAATTCCAAACGGAAAAGTAATTTTTGTTCTACCTTTGTACTGGCCAGCCAAAAAAAAATTTTTTTTAAAGAATTTTTGTTATTTTAAACATTTTTAAGATGACTTCCCAGTATGGTGCTGTCTTTTTGTGTCATCACTTTTCAAGTATATGAGGACATGATGATACTGTTTACTTTGTAATTTTCACCTCGTGATGCATTTTTGCAGAATGAGTTGGACCTTTAAGGATTCATGCTTTTATCAGTCAGTGTATGCAAGAACATATACAAATATTAAATAAACTCAGTTTCCATTTTTTTCTGTTTTGGAGAATGTCTGCTCACCTTTCAAAAGAGACATGGCAGGCAATGTCCCATGGGCAAGAGAGACCCACCTGCAAACTGCCTCCATTCATTCATGGGAATTTAGCATGCAACAGGATTGCTAATCCCTTGTAACTACAACTTCTTTCTTGTATTTTTGTTCCATTATTGGAAGTCAACTTCAATAAACAAATATCTTCCAAAACTTGTGAAATTTTTTCTGCTTGTGGTGTAAAACTCCAATTACTAGTTCAAATCCAAACCTCAAAAAATAGATATGTATTAGAAAATGAATAGAAAAACCTGGACTCATTCAGAATGCCAACAGATTAAAGAGATTGAGTATGGAAAGGGTGGAGTCCCAAGTGAAAAACAAAGTAGTCTTCCAGATAACTTCCTTCCTTTCTTCAGCTTTTGAATTTGACTGAGGGAAGATGGAAATGATTGCTAGAGCCCCTGATGAATTCTCTTTAGAAGAAAGACCAGTCTTTAGATGCTAATTCTCACCTGGCCCCACTCTATCATCTTCTTTAGAGCATTCTTCTTGTACAATAATTTAATGCATTTCAGATTCCCTCTCCCACCTAAACAGGGCCATAGAATACTAATGCTCTTTCATATGGGGCTTGGTATCTAAATTAGTGTCAAGAACTTATTAGCTGGTTCATCCCAAAGCTTTGCACCAAAAGTAAAAATTTTAAGAAAGACCACATTGCATCTGTTAAAGAACTCTTATAGATGTGTGAAAGACACAATTAGAGACATCTATTACTCAGACGATGTTTCATAGGCCACTGAGGTATTAATTAGTGCACTGAAGTAATCATTCTGGTAGGTGGTAGGTACCACTGTTACTGTTGTTAACTCAATAGGCCAGAAACAATTCTTGTTCACTTCTTTTCTGAGATGTCTGTATCTGATGTTCACATATGATAGCAAACCATATTTTTTTTTAGAGTGTCAATCCATATCTACAAGGACAGAGACTAGACAATGTTGTCGCAAAGAAGTCTGTCCCCCATTTTTCGGATGAGGATAAGGACCCAGAGTAAGGAGAAGATGCTGACTGGAATCTCACGCCGCTTTTCAGGCCTTGGTATTGCTTATGTGCACGTGCTGTGAGAGCCCCTGTGAATGGCAGCATGTCTCTTACGTATGTCTGTCCCCCATTTTTCGGATGAGGATAAGGACCCAGAGTAAGGAGAAGATGCTGACTGGAAGCTCACGCCGCTTTTCAGGCCTTGGTATTGCTTATGTGCACGTGCTGTGAGAGCCCCTGTGAATGGCAGCATGTCTCTTACGTATATAATTGTGGATGGAAAGCAGCTGTATTTTGATATGGCATATCTCTTTTGTGCTTCACACTGATGGCTCTGCTTTCTGCTAAATTAGAATAAGAGCTTTTTTTAAAATGTGGCTATGCAATGAGCATTAAAATTAAACATATATGTCAACAACAATAAAAAGCAAGACTATGAAATGCTCAGATTTCTTATGGCTTAAAATGGCATTTGGGGTGTACTATTTGTCTGTAGAAAGCTGGTGTTTGATCTTGATTATGTAGTTCCTCCAGCCCTTGGGCATTGTTACACACCAATAAAGAAAGTTGTTCTCAAGAGAAGGAGCTCACATATTCTACTTGGCTTCACCTTAATAAATGTGCATGCGAGAGTTAGTGTGTGAAGTTTTATTTACAGCATTATAAAAAACAATTTCTTTGTTTAAAAGATCAACCTGATCTACATACAGGATCTTATCTGACCCTAACAATAATGCTGTTAAGTAAATGGGGCCAGTTTTATCCCCATTTTACAGATGGTAGAACTGAGACATGTTCAACAAACCACTGGGAATAATCAGCAAAATCCAGAATGGGGAGCCTCTGAAGGACAAGTAACCTAGCTTTTTTTCAACATGTAAATGGCAGGGGTGCAGTAAAGGTGGGGAACTATTGTAAGTTTTTAAAGACTTGACGGACATATGAACCAAATACAATGTGTGAGAATTGCATTTGTGTACTGACTCAAACAAATCAAATTAAAAACATTGATCGGACAATTGGGAAGTTTGATTAGTGACTGGATATTTAGTGCTATTTAAGTGTTACATGGTTTTATGGCTGTATTTTTTTTTAAAATGATCCCATATCTCTTAGGGATAAATATTTAATTATTTACAGATGAAATGAGATGATGTCTTGGATTTACTTTAAAATAATCCATCGGTGTTTCAAGACTGCAGCTTGGAGTCTCTCTAGGTTTTCAAATATTTCTTCACAATTTGA
>NW_007726794.1:36414-37810 GCF_000696425.1 Galeopterus variegatus | reverse complement strand
GACATATGAACCAAATACAATGTGTGAGAATTGCATTTGTGTACTGACTCAAACAAATCAAATTAAAAACATTGATCGGACAATTGGGAAGTTTGATTAGTGACTGGATATTTAGTGCTATTTAAGTGTTACATGGTTTTATGGCTGTATTTTTTTTTAAAATGATCCCATATCTCTTAGGGATAAATATTTAATTATTTACAGATGAAATGAGATGATGTCTTGGATTTACTTTAAAATAATCCATCGGTGTTTCAAGACTGCAGCTTGGAGTCTCTCTAGGTTTTCAAATATTTCTTCACAATTTGAACACTTGACAATTGTCCCTTTTAATTTATTTGCAGTGCTGTTTTTTAAAATAAAGGTTCACCTGTTCATGTAAAATAACATAATAATAATCCACTGGTAGTGATGGGGAGAGGGACAAGAGGAAATTGGGGGTGTAGATGAGTCAAGACTGGCCAGAAATTGGTAACAACTGAAGCTGGGTCACAGGCACATGGAGGTTCATTGTGCTTCTTTCTAATTTGTGTATATTTACAATTTTTCACAATAGAACCACAGTTAAAGGTTAGAAAGCAAGACTAGATGATGGTAAGCACTGGCCTGGAGATAGCAATATAGGACAAGGGAGAAAGCTTTGCTGGATGAGGCCGTGGAAAACGAGGAAGGAGAAAGGGAGAAAATGAAGAGACTGTCCCCAGACACTGTCGAGGGGGTAGCAGAGGGGTCCATGGAGAGAGGATGGGGAGTGGGAGGGGGAAAGAAAATCTGGTGGGTGTGCGCTGATGGTGAGGGGTCAGAGTAGCTAGGAGGAGATGGTATTTTCATAGGAAAAAAAGGAAGCTTGGAGTCAGTGGAGAAGGGGACCTACCTCCATCAGATGGATAAACTCAAAATGGCCATTTCTTTGTGGTGGAGTCTGGGCCGCATCTGTAGCAGACACCTCAATTTCCTGGGGGCCGTGAAGCATCATTACCTCCTGTCTCATTTGTCAGTCTGTCCACAACGCTCCAGCCAAGGATCTTTGAAGCCAGGAGGGTGGTTGCAGCCACCCCGAGACGTGCAGAGCAACAGAAGAACTTGCTGGGCCCAGTAGCCAGTAGAATTCCTGATTGAGTTCGCACTGTGGGCACAGCCAGCTGGAGGCCCTGGAGCAATACACAGCATGAGGACACACCAGCCATAGCCCTGGAGACGTTTCCATTGTGGCCATTCTAGAAGAGAATCTCTCTTCTTGCTGCTGGGAGAGAGAAATAGATTGTTGAGTGTTTCCTACACCATGTGTCCAAAGCTACCTTCCCCTCCCACCATCTACAAAGTGAGTCACATGCCAGGTCACCAGGATGGGTCTTCTAGGTATCGCTCTTCAAAATGTATTTTCCCCCAACAATGC
>NW_007726794.1:34988-36057 GCF_000696425.1 Galeopterus variegatus | reverse complement strand
CTTCATGAAGGTTCTTCATGAAATGACAGAAAATACTGATCTAGGAGTAATGGTGTGTGGGAGGGTGGCAGGCAATACTAACAGGTGGGAAGGAAGTGGTGGTGAGACTAACCCAGAAAGCTCAGGCAGAGTGCTCAGCCAGGCCCACCCCACATTTCGGGGGTGATGTCACAGAGTCAGATGGAATTGTAAATTACGTTGACTGGGCCCAGGATGCCGAGCTGGGGTGAGACTGGGCAGAATGTAGTAGCAGCTCCCGTTCAGAGCTTAGTTAATTCCACATCTGCAAAAGCCCCCACTTCTAGATTCTGGTGATATCATTACTACCACAAAATTAAAATGCAACACAGCAAAATAGATACTGCCCCTCCTCTCACACCAAGAACTGCATCCTGGTTTAGCCAAACCTCACCTGAAGCCCTTGGTAGTGCTGGTGCCAGGAGTCAGTGAAGTGCTCTCTGAGGGAGAAAGACCACCCATCAGAGCATCTGAACTGCAGGGGCACCAAGTGGGCTATGGGGTTGCCCACAATTGTGCAATCAACACAAACACTCCACACACTCAGAGTCTGAAATATAGACACAGCTCTTCTATGCTNTTCTGAGTTTGAATCACCTGGAGGTGATAAGATATTGGAAAACAGAAGTCATTCGCTTGATTTGCAGTCGCACACTCTGCCTCACAGCTAGGACCAGCTCATACCTCCTGAGCCTCCTGGAATGGGATTCTGTTCATATGGAAAACCTGCAAGGAGGATTTTTCCTATTTACTCAGCTAGGCTCAAAGGGCAACCTCCTCTCTCCTTAGAAACCTTACAGAAATAGAAAGCTTTACTGAGACATGTCCCTGGTACCAGCCACAGCCACAGGCGTAGGGCCTGGGGAACAGTCATCTCCAGGTCCTTTCTCTGCCACAGAATCGCATGGTGAGCACCAAGGTGTCACTGCCGTGGCTCAGAATGGCAGGGAAGCCAGGAAACTGGCTCATTTAAAAGAGCACATCATTCATTTAAAAGAGCAAATGCCAGCTAGATTGTCAGCTAGAGGAACTCAGTCCTTGGGAAGATGAA
>NW_007726794.1:31917-33339 GCF_000696425.1 Galeopterus variegatus | reverse complement strand
GTTTCTTGCTGCTACAGCCTGCTGTGGAGCTTGATCTTACCTCGCGGGATGCCAAATCCAGGCCCCGGAAGAGCCGACATGGGCTCCCTGCTTGGGTTAGGAAGTTAAAGCACCCTTAACTCACTGTCACAGCAGCTTTCCAGAGCACACTTCAGCTCCAGGAGTACATGGAGCTGCCGCAACACGTTTGCCTCACCACCCTCTCCACCTGCCCCCTCCAAGCACCCATGAATGGCTTTGTAAAAGCCCCTCAAAAGCAGACTAGGCCTGATTACACTCTTTTCTTGGGACAATGGGGTCTTTCTATGCTACACTTACACAATCAAAAGGAGCCAGTGTCCCCTTCCCAAGGAATCTGACTCATTTTGTCCCCTTCTGCAGGTGGTCTGTGTGTGGCTCTCCCCATAAGCACAGAAGAGGCTGGCATGTGAAGGGGCCTCCACTGGGCACAAGTTCAATCCATGCAGAGAAGATTGCTGCACTGAGCAGGAGGGTAGCTGGGGTTCTCAGTAAGGTTGTGTGATTCATTCACACACATCTCATGAGTCAGGGCTGTGACAGGCAGAGAGACAGGAATGACCTACAAGCCCGAGGAGCTCACAATGTAGAGGGTCTGAAAGGGTGACAGGAGTTCTGGCAGAATGTGAGAAGTGTAAGGAGGACCCAAGAGTGTGGGATCAGGAAAGGAAGCCAGAAATTCTCACCTGAGCTGAGTCTTGAAGGAGTCTTTCAAAGCCAGGAGGGAGGGTGGAAGGCAGAATATTTTGGCAAAGGAATGCACGTGCGAAACTATAGTGAGACAGTCGGGCATGCGGGAGTCCGGTCTGCTTACAGTCAAGCGGGAATGCTAGGGGAGAGATAAGGGACAAGCCTGGTAAGGGAAGTGAAGATATGTCACAGAGAGCCCCAAGGGCCACACCAGGGTGTGGGGATTTTACCCTGAAGGAGATGGGGGTCCCATGGGGGCATCATAAGGGGAAGGGGCACTGTCAGCTTTATATTCTAGAAAGATCACTGATAACAGTGTGCAGACCAAGCCAAAGGCTATTCAAGTTTATAATCAAGACAAGACAGAATAGTACCAGCGGAGGGAGGTGGGGAGAAGGGAAGAGCGTGGGGGAACTAGGAATTCTGTGGTTTCAGGACACACAGAAATTTCAGGTGTTGGGGCACTGGGAACTATTTGTAAAGCTAGGTGGATTCAATGCGCATGTGTGCACACCGCCTCATTATTTCAGAACATTTAAGGTTAACTTTAAGAGAATACAGGCTACAGTAAATTGGGTAGATATTCCTCCCAGAAACTTCCACCTAGAAATAAAGTCGAGTCAGAGACTGCTCTTTCCCCCAAATCAGGTAGCCCTGACTACTCCCTTATCCCCTTCCTCTGTGTTCCTGTGGGACCTCACACACACTTCCATG
>NW_007726794.1:22322-31695 GCF_000696425.1 Galeopterus variegatus | reverse complement strand
CACAGAAATTTCAGGTGTTGGGGCACTGGGAACTATTTGTAAAGCTAGGTGGATTCAATGCGCATGTGTGCACACCGCCTCATTATTTCAGAACATTTAAGGTTAACTTTAAGAGAATACAGGCTACAGTAAATTGGGTAGATATTCCTCCCAGAAACTTCCACCTAGAAATAAAGTCGAGTCAGAGACTGCTCTTTCCCCCAAATCAGGTAGCCCTGACTACTCCCTTATCCCCTTCCTCTGTGTTCCTGTGGGACCTCACACACACTTCCATGCAGTCCCTGTAATACATAATAGTCAGTCCCTGTAATACATAATAGTAAGAGTAATAGGTATACAGACAGAGGAGGTTCTATAGACATGATTCATTTGATCCTCCCTCCCTCCACATTATAGATGAAGCAATTGAGGCTGAGAGGTTATATGACTTAATCAAGACTCCACAATTGGTATGTGGCAGAGCTGAAACTTGAATTTAAATCTCTTCAACTCCACAGTTGATACTGTCTTTACCACACTGCTACCCAATATTTACCTGCCTATTGCATCCCTGTCTTGTTCTGCTGGGTTATAAGCTCCTTGAAGCCATGGACCATGTATCCATTTTCTTCTTATCCTGATATCTTGCTTAGGGCCTGACAAATGTAGTAACTGCTGAATAAATGGACATTATTCATTTTTAAAGGAGGATTTTTAAAAAGTCATAGAAGGTTGATCATCTTACGTACCTCTCACTTGGATGGGGCTTATGGATTGACTTTAGATTGTGTATATAATTCTCAGGTCTTTTTTAGAATCAGCCAATAGACCCACCCCTCTTCCCCGAGTCACTGCCCAAATGATGGCAGTTCAGGAAGTGTCAAGGTGCAGAGTTCAGCCAAATACCTCAATTTTCTGCACAACCAGGGTAGCCATGAGTGACTCATTTATTAGGGAGATAGATCAGATCAGTGCAACGTTCCTGCTCATCATGAAGGCAGATCTGTCGGATCTGTCGGCAGCCACAGCATCGGGTTACTCTATAAGCTTTCATTGACCAGTGCTCCTCTGACCATGGGAATATCTGATGGCCATGTGGGCAGCACACGGAACATATGCCAGCCCTTAACTAGCATCAAATGCGATGGCAACAGCCTGGGGAATTAGAACAGAGAGACCTTGGGAAGCGTTGGCCAACCAATGGGGAGCTTGCTTGGAGGATAGGAAGACAGTCAAGGAGGGGTGGGGGAGTGGTTCATTACTTCTCAAATCAAATGCGATGGCAACAGCCTGGGGAATTAGAACAGAGAGACCTTGGGAAGCGTTGGCCAACCAATGGGAAGCTTGCTTGGAGGATAGGAAGACAGTCAAGGAGGGGTGGGGGAGTGGTTCATTACTTCTCAAAAGTAGATGCTCCAGGGACATCACTCACCAGATCTACCTAACCAGGAGTATATCTTGTAAAAAGTAATTTTCCCTGAAGCCTACCAAGGCCTGGGTTTTACCAACAGCCTGAGCATCGCAGGATGTGGGGGGCTTGCTCTTCACATCCCTGACTTCCTATTTCTAAAGGAAAAGAGAGACTTCACCAAGACTTTTTGGCTCTCAGGCTGCTCTCCCAAAACAGTTTGATGACTTAATTGTAGATGAATTAGAAATGTGTGAATCAAATTTCCTTCTAAAATACACATGTGTTTGGCAATTAAAAGAAAATGTGCAGAATATAGCAGATTTGGCCAGAAAGCCCTGTGAGGATGCAAGGGGCCACTGAAAGTTATAACTATTTAGTGAAAGAAAACTTGATGGCTAATGTACACAAAGGAATCCATGGAGAGAGTTGGCAAGAGATTTATGGATTCACACCTTGGCTTCCGAAGCAAAGGCAGAGTGTTTGCAAAGATTCTAGTAGAAACATACGCTTGAATTTAGGTTTAAAAACATATTAACTTATAAGTTGTAAAGAAAGTGAAAGTATTTTTAGAAAAGAGATGCTACTGGATGGGGTGAGATAGTCAGACCTAATAGCTCATCCTGATAGACTGAACATTCTATTGTGTGATGAATTTAATGTGGCAGTAAAACTTGTGGATAGGCCATTCCTCCCAACAGAAACAAAGATATATGCACAGGAAACACAAATATTTGTAACAGCTCTTAGCAGTGGAGACTGAACACTGGAGGAGTGAGAACATTTTAATATAGCCCATTTGGCAACTGTAGTGATTTTTCCACAAGCAGGCCACCATGACTTTTTCATCTTTTAATGTCACGTCCCTTAGTAGGACTCATCACAATACCATTCAGCAGTCACTTACCGAGGACCTAATTCTAAGTTCCAAATACTGAGCTATGCTCTGGGATTGGGGAGTAATATACAAAGATGTACAAGATATATAGGCTCTTTCCTCCTGAAGTTCATAGCATTGTTGACAAAAATAAAACTTTAGCTATTTTTACACTATTATTATGTACTTGATGCCGTGCCATCACAGTTAAATGGAGTAGTTAGGCACAAGAACTTTGTAATTATTAGATTCACATCTGACCCTGGGCTCTTCGACTTATAGGATGTATGACCTTGAGCAACTAATTCCATCTCAATAAACCTTAGTTCTTTCATCTGGCAAAAGGAAAAGGTAATACTTACTTCATCATATTGATGTGAAGATAAATTCCCTCTGATACAGCACCTGTATTAAACATCAATTTGGATGCCAAAGTCAGAATTCATCAGATTTCAGTGCAAGAAACAAATTCTTTACTCTGTATATTTCCAGATGAAGAGATTTACTATAAGGAATTAGGTGCTTAACAAAATTTTTTGAAGACGTGGAGGAGCATGAGGCAGGGTCTATGGCTGGGCGTGACCAGTTCAGGGTTGTCAGCATAGCTGGAGTCAGAGGTCAGGAAATGGTGGCTGAAGTCACTGCCACCACCGTTCACTACACTGATGCATGATCCCCCAAAGCCATTGTCTTGGCACAGGAATGCTGAGTTTGTCTTCAGCTACCATCTCTCACAGCAGAAAGAGCAATTGAAAAATAGTTTTTTCTCTTTTTTCCATCTTCAAAATTTTGTGGGAGTGCATCTATTTGGTGTTCTGGTTTGCTTCCCAAATCCTAGTTGCCAGGGAGTCAGATATCACCTATATTTTCCATATTGGGGTGGCCAAAGCACAGGTAAGTTGAAGAGTCTGTCAAAAGTCAAAGTAGAGCCCAGTTGTACTGATCTCATTGTAGCCATCAATTCACTCTCTTATAATAGCTTCAAAGGAGACAAGAGTTTTAGAGAGTATTTTTTTCAAGGCTTCTTGTTTGATAAAATAAGAAAGCATGTTTTAAACAGAATGAGTAACCACGGGCTGGCTGGTTACTCAGTTGGTTAGAGCGTGGTGTTATAAAACCAAGGTCAAGGGTTCAGATCCCCAGCCAGTTGCCAGAATGAGTAACTGTAACGACGACGAACATCAAACTCAAGCTTTATCATTAGTATTGACAAAGGGCCTCTTCCCCTTCCCCACCCTACACCCCAGATGTGCAATGGTGTGATCAAAAGGGTGAACATGGAGGCTTATCTTTGTCATCCTTCACTACGCTTTTGCTTTTTGTTGCTGCTGATTTTTGGATTGGGCTGTTGGCTTGTTTATCCTTCACGGCTTTTGGAAGATGTCAGTTTGGATGATGCTATTTTAGAGTGTCTTACACAGATCATATTTAGATGGCACCAGTTGTCCAAGAAGGTCAAATTACTTTGCAATTAGTCAATTGTACTCCAGAAAACTCTGCGAAAGGTTGGCATAGGAGAGAGCGAGAAATGAAATCGTTGTTCACTCTGTAAATAGCAGATGAACTCGGGGGCCAATGGAGGAGCCAGAAAGAGAATGAAGAGATGTCCCAGTGCTATTCCCCCTCCCCCACCAACAACCCTTGAAAAAATTTCCAAATCACTTTTTACATATGCCTTGACTGTTGATTCATCAAAGATGTCTTCAATAGATTCACAACTCAAACCACATTGCAGCATTCTTTTTAAGTAAAGGGGAGGATTGAAAATGTGAATATAGTATTTCTTCTATTTTTGCAAATGGATGTGTTCGATACAAAACACTGTCAGCAGCTAATATCATGTTTGCTAATATGCTCAGATCAACTGGGCACACAACCAAAACCTGTAACATTCCTGAATGAAGTATGATCAGATGCTCTCACGTGCAGTTTGCCTTCCTCCCTCACATCATAAGAGAAAGGGCTTTTTTTGGATACATTTTGTGAACACTGAACAGAGTACACAGCTTTTTCAAGAGGCCAAAGTGTTTTTCTCCTGATTCATTGCGGATGCCTGCAAGAGTATTTCCTTTTAAGTTAAAGCAATTTACAAATTCTTCCTTCTGAATCAATTTACATATTTTTATCGTCACTATTTTTAATATGTAACTTTTCCTTTTGAAAATTCATTTCACTTTGTCCCAACCTTTCGGTGATTCTTGAGAGAAAAGAAGCAGAGTTCATTTAAAACACTCTTGTTTATGATGGATGAAACCACAAACTTTTTGTGATGTTAACCCACTCACAGAAAGAGAATCTGAACTTCAGAGTATTTTGTGTTTGGAGAGAAGGCTCACCAAGGAGAATGGACTCATTTCAATTCAGTATATTAGAAGAAGGAAAAGATCAAGGAAGAATTGGTCTTAAAACTGTCAAAATATGAGAATTTGATGGGAAGAAAGAAGGAAAACAGAGCAGTTGGAAATGCAAAGATAAAAGAGCTGGATCCAGACATGTCTATGTAACTTCCCAGAAATGGAAATTGTACTGGCAATTTGGAAGGAGATATCAAAAAACAATATGCATTAAATGTTAAGCATTTCTTACAACAATGAACTTGGAAGGCTTTTAGAACACATGGCATAATGGTCTTATGATTCATCTGCATATGGCCTTATCCTTGGTGACCAATAAATGGAGAAACTAAGTTTCATAAGGAATTAAACACAGAAGAGGAGGCCAAACACTTTTTCAGAAAAAAACTCTGGTAAACTTCTAGGTCACCAGCAGAGCATTAACTAACTCAGCTTATTAAATTCACATTGAGATAGATCACATGTAAAATTCCCTTTAATTCTTCAACAACTCTGTGATGAAGATGTCATTTCCCCCGTTTTCCTGATAGTTTAAGAGCTCACTTGTTTAGTCTGCCTGGTTACTCAGTTGGTTAGAGCATGATGCTGGATAACATCAAGGTCCAGTGTTCAATCCCTGCACTGGCCAGCAGCAAGAGGGAAAAAAAAAAAAAAAAAGTCGACTTGTCTAAAGTTGCTTAGGTAGTTGGTGGTTCGTCTTAGGTGCAAATAGAATTCTTTCCACTACACCAGTGATTCCCAATCCTGGCTGCTTAATACGATCATCTGCAAAGCTTTGTAAAAAATACAGATTCTTGGGCCCCAGCCCAGGAAATTCTGATTCAATAGTCTAGAGCAAGCTCTGGGAATCAAATTTTTTTAAAGTTCCTCCAATGACTCTGATACCCAGTCAATTTGGGGAAACATTGCACACAATTGTAACCAGAGATGGTGTGAGAATGGGTGAAGATGACAGCCCGGTGGGAAGGGGTTAGAGGACAAGACCCCCACTGCTTTGTGAGCAGCCTGCTAAACTACTCCTGGCCATAATTAGTCTCACAAAATTCTACCAGATCTGAGAAACATGCTTTGGCTTCACCTGAATTTATTTCTAAGACCCCGGACCTTCCTAATCATCCCACCTCCTCCCAGAGGGCTCTTCCAAACCACTCCAGTGGTTTGGAATTGTGCTTTTAGAAGCCATACAACCATGATAAAATGTGGTTGCCACATCCTGTCTTCTCAAGATTAATTATGATGAGATACTTAGTACTTCATCAATAAATGTTAAAGGAAGAGGTGTTTGGAACTATGGATAAATATACTTGGCTGGTTACTTAACCCTGTTTCAAAAAAGAGTAAAAAATAAATAAAATCAGTGGCAAAATGTGCATCATTCCTGGGCCATATACCTAAATATTCTCTTTTTCAGTATCACTTTCTTCTTTTGTGCCCTATTTCAACAGGCTAAGAAAACTAAAATGTCTTCCTACAACAAATCTATAAGGTCTCTCAGAAACACAAGGCAATAGTGCATTATTAATTTCTCATGAAACTTTACCGTGATATTTTTAGCAGAGTGAATGCTATCCTATCTGACAGGCCACGAAACTTACTCACTTCTCTGGGGTCTGAGGAATGTTATCTTATGACTGGTTTTACAAGGAGACCTTACTGGGGTGCAGTTGAAATTTCCAGAGTGAGTCTGTGCCATCAGTGCGGTGGCTGCTACTCCATGGGCAGGGCACACACAACATGGGGATGTGCTCTCTGATTCCACAACAAAACTAAGGACTGAGGCTCCACTGGAGGGTCCAGATCTAGAGGAACTCAGTGCTCAGTTCTCCAGTGAGTTCCAGTTAAAATGCTGAAACCAGAAACAGAGACAAGGAATATGGGGGCTAGAGCAAGGGTTTTAACATGCAGGAGAATGGGAACAACTGTAACTATCATCTATTCATTTGACAGATGTTTGTCAGTATCTGCTGTGTTCTGTGCACCATGCTAGAGCTGAGGCTGGGGTGACAGTGAGCTACACAGAGATATAGGCATGTGGAGGAGACAGATGAAAACTAAGCAAATTAACAAATGGAATAATTTAGAAGTTTGGTAAGAGCTAGGAAGAAAGTATTTAGACAAGGGAAGGACGCTGTGATTTAAAAAGCTCACTCCTGTGGCTGTGAGTCAGCATCAGCATCATTGGAAGTGGGGAGAGTGGGGAAGAAGCAATGGCAGCTGTCCAGGTGAGCAGTGGCCGTGACCTGTACTGGGGTGGTGGCAATGAAGAGAGGGGATGGACTTGAGTGGAATCCCTGAACTGCCACTGGCAACCAAGTCTTGCATGAACTCTAGCTCTTAGTACTCCCAACACAGTTGCCACAGGTGATGGGATAAAATAGAAGACTGAAGTGGAAATGGTGTGGAGACCTGGAGCAGGTTAGCTACGATACCACTCAGCCTGCCCTAACTCCACAGGGGCTCCAGGAGGAGGAAAGAAACCCCTTTTGCCCTCAAGGAGTATTGAAGAGGATATGCCAAGTAAACACAGAACTATCCTATAGTAAAAATACAAGAATCATAGAAAATGCCAAAGGGTCTGAGAAGGTGGCTTGAAGTCCAAGTAAGAATTCAACAGGAAGGTGGGAGACTGGGGAATCCTACTTGGAAGGGGCAGCAGGAATAGAGGCATGGAAGTTGCCACCTGTGGGACGTGCTCAGGTCCCACTTGACTCTAGTGTGGGATTTGCACAAAGTTGGACTGAGACCGTCGAACACCAGTGATAGAGGTGGACGCTTACTGCTCAGCTGCCTGCTCCTCTCACAGCTTTTGCTACCTTTGGGCAACTTAATGTCTGTATCAAATATTAGTATCAAAAGCGAGCTCTCACTTTGAATTTCTTCTTCCTGGCGGCAAGATTCTTTTCCCTAGATTAACAGCACAGAGCTCACAAAGTAATAACTACTATTAAAATAGAAATTTGTGGTGTTGAGAACACCAGGGTCAAGGGTTCAGATCCCCATACCAGCCAGGTGCCAAAAATATGAAGAAGAAGAAAATAAGAAATAAAACAGAAATTTTGACTATAGAGCTAAAGCTCCAGCACCACTTAAGGGAAGCTGCGTTTTCCTGAAATAATTTGCCTTTCTTATTGAAAAAGATGGTACCCTCCTCTCCCCTCCCTTCACCTCTCCTCCCACTCTCCTTCCCTTCTTGTTCCTTCCTTTCAAGGAAGACTGGAATCATAACAAGAGGCTCAGGCTAGTGCCCTGAGGTCTTGGCTAGGCAGACTTTTTGAGGTTGCCAGTGCTGGGAGAAAGCCACAAAGATTTCCCTGGGGGAAGTACATCCTAATCAATCCACCGACATCCATGGATTGCTCTGGTTAGCAGAGTAATAAATCAACACGATTTATTTTCAGAAAAGTTTTCTTCTTTGGCTCTATGTCCCTGTGACCAATAATCATACTTTACTGTTTTTAAGAGCCTTTTCCATGCTCAGCCACTTCCCTACAAAATGGTGGGGATATGGGTGGGAAGACACAGGGTCCTGGGAGATCCTGAGATCNGATTTATTTTCAGAAAAGTTTTCTTCTTTGGCTCTATGTCCCTGTGACCAATAATCATACTTTACTGTTTTTAAGAGCCTTTTCCATGCTCAGCCACCTCCCTACAAAATGGTGGGGATATGGGTGGGAAGACACAGGGTCCTGGGAGATCCTGAGATCGCCACTGCTCAGGGTGACGCGGTGACCAGAGTCACCAGAAAACCCCTGCTGCATCTGGGAGACTCACGGGAGATCATCTGGAAGCTGGTATCTGAGGACACACCGCTATGTTGTCTAGTTCAAAGTATGTTCGCTTTATTTTCTCTCCCTTGTCATACAGACAAGTAACAAAGTGTAGAAACAGACATCACAGGCAAGGTTACCTAAGTCTCCATGGAAATGTTTCCCTCCTACTAGTTATTGTTCAACATAAGGGGAAATGCAGCTTGATGCTCATCTTGGAGATTTCCTTTCATATTCTGGATGGGAGTATAAAAGAATTTCTCCTACTATTGGTTTCTTCCTTCTCTGATCCTGTCTCCAAAGGCACCACATTTCTCTAGAGAATATGTCTCAAATGCCTTATGTCTATGAAGCTCTTTACAAACATTAATAGACAAATGGTTAGTTTATATAAAGCACACATGTATTGCTCTGACATAAGCAGTGAGGAGCCCACAGTTTACATTTTTTGTCTTTCTTTCAAAAAGGAATGAGAAATCATATTCCAGATGATCCGATCTTTTAAGCTAGGAAGGGAAGGAGTGGAGAAGGAACAAAGATTTAAAAGAGACTTAAATTTGGACCCTTTGTGAGCCAAGTGCAAACTGGTATACAAGTTCATGTTGATCTTTAGAAGGGAAAGCAGTTTGCACATCTATGTTCCCACTTCCGCTCCATGTTTCTCTGCCTTGAGCAGACCCCCAAAACAGTGAACTTACTTATAAGTCTCTAATTTAAAAAATAGATGTTGTGAACCTGTACAAGGTTTATTATCAAGAGCAAAATCACATTGTTTTGAAGAACAAAAAAGTGAAAAAGTAAATCCTAAAACATGATTGCTAGTAAACAGCAGAGACCTCAGGGAACAAAGACTGGAAATGAACCACATAAACCAAAAATAAAAGAATGAGTAGGGCAGCCAAAGACAATGCAGTGAAACCCAGAAACCAACCTTCAGTTTTAAAAGCACTTTCAACAGATCTTCTCCAAGGCACTAGCATTTTAAAAC